>NW_011948420.1:6830382-6949336 GCF_000503995.2 Ceratosolen solmsi marchali
AATAATCTACAAATTGTATTTGAAAATTATAATTGATATTTTATGGAACTAAAATTTAAATATATGATGAAATCAGCCTATTTTCATTTATACTCTAAATAAGAATTTTATAAGGTTTTTAAAGTTCACTTGTTAAGTCTAACGTTAATTAATATCTAAACGCAATTTTATTATATATAAATAGCAATATAAGCATAGAAATATATGTATCGTATAGCAATAGCACTTGTAAAAGCAAATTAAGAAAATTAAAAAAATAAATTGAGTATTTTCATAGTTGAATAATGTAAAACATTCACAATCATTATTTATATAGAACGAACACAATATCCGTATATTGTTATAAGTAATAGAAAAAATATAATAGGTATAATTAAAATATAATGAAAAACAAAGATATGATAATTATATTATAAATAATATATAGTACACAACAATATAGTATTATATATAATAATATAGTAAAAATATGCAAACTTAAAGTACCAAATTAATTCTTGAAATTAAACAAGCTCATTAAGTTGTACCAGTTGACTATTTTTAAAAATTTCGATGCTTAATTGCCTAAATATAATATCTCTTAATCTTTTTATAAATATCCTTTTATTTTACGATATAGTTTTTACAATCTAACAAATTCAGGCAATATAATTGATTTTGGTAAGATTAATTTAATTTACCGATATATTGATATCTTGCCTACATATTGTGTATTAATTCAATAATTAGTAATAAAAAAAGTACAATTAATGGAGAAATAAAATATCACGATAACTTAAATTAAAAAAAAAAAAAAAAGTTTGTTCCCATTTTTTTTACAATTAAATAAAAAAAAATGATTGAATAAAAGTTCTAGATTTAAATTTCTTTATCTAAAGAAATTTCATACAATTCAATATTCATCGTAATTATTAAAAAATTCTTTAGAAATTGAAGGCATACAACATTTTTCTTGTTCTTTTTGCTTTTTGTGAAAAGAAAAAAAAAAAAAAAAACAAATTAATAAAACAATATTAAAAAGCGAAATAGGATTCAGAAATTAAAAAGAATAATGATAAAAACACGTATCCTTTAGGTAGTAAATATGAAGAAATAACATTACTATTGATCAAGTGGAAAAGGAGGAAAAAGCATTGAACGTACGGGAAAAAGACAGTATAAGCAATGGAATAGTGTATGGTCTGGTCCGCCAGGTGTCTATAACCCCGTTCGATGTATTATAAGTGAATGTCGCAGGCACATAAAAGATTCGCAGCTAATATTTAAAAGAGACTCGGTGTATCTGGTAAGTCAAAGCTGTAAGGTGAACTAAAAGGAAACATATGCAAACTTTCTCCAGTAGTATACCAAGAGTGATGTTATGTCGAACTATTGTTGTCCATCCTCGTACGAGTAGTTATAAATCTCCATTTCAATGGTGTTTTTGTATGTCATGCGTATAATTAATATAAGTATATCATCAAATACCTTTCGAACTATAATAAAATCTCTCTTAAGATGTGTGTGTGTGTGTGTTTGTGTGTGTGTGTGTGTTTGTTGCAATAGAAGCGAGGTGAAGTTTTTCAAGGACATATTATTTCATATTGATTTTTGTTTTAATTTCACATGCTGCGTCGTACAAGTTACAATTTCATTAACCATCGATTTATACTTATGCATTAGCGTTCTGTACGTTGAGCAATAATAAATGTTAAATTTGTATGTATCTTGGGCAAATCCCGTTCAACCCCATCAATGAAAAGACTTGAGATTACTATCAAATTTTGCTCTAACGTTATGTAAAAATATTAGGTAATTTTATTATTCGAATGTAAAAGTATAATTATGTATGTATACAAAAATAAAAATTTATTATTTTACTATTCAATTACAACGCGTTATGTCATACCTTACACTGTATTAAAATAAAAATCGAATAATATTACTTGTAAAAATTTATAAATTTTATAAAATTTGTTTTCAATTTTACGCTAATATAATATAAATTATGCATTACAGACAAAAAATTATATATATTTTTAATATATAATAGCACATTAATTTCTATATAAGCATTTATAAAAAAAAAAGCACATAAAGAAGGCGCTCACGTATACATGCATTATTGTTAAAAGCTTATTCAATATATATTATGTATACATAATTTTGAAAATATTAATACTTTTATTATAATATTTATTGTAAATTGCATCTTGTTCATTTGGCTTCACATTTTTCTGTCATTTAATTGTTTGATCAAAATTAATGCATAGATTATATCATGAATGAAATAAAAGTTTCAGTAAAATATATATTTTATTAAATCAAGCAATAGGACAGCATAATAATTTAATAGAGAAATTATTGTTAAAGTTATTTTTAAAGAAACGCGCGTATATAATATACAGAAAAAAAAATATGTTTTTAAACATTGGAAGATTGTTTTGATTATTTGACATAATTGCCAAAGAATTTTATTTAAAATTATAGCCATTTAAAATTAAAATTAAAATCGAAATTAAAATTAAATATAAATTGCATAAAATAAGATTCATTTTTCGTAATACTTATTCCATTAAAAACTGATATGCATTTACAATTTTTGTTGCTTGAAACTCATACAAATTTGATTTCTATCTCAAATTCTATTTACATATACATTCATGCGTATATATAACATTATTTTATTACTACTTTAATTAAGAATTTTACAAAATTTTATTACATATAAAAGGAAGTTTTACGTAAAGCTAATGAGTGCACATATTATTACAATGTTAATTCAATATTATCTATATATTAGTGTAATAATTTAATTATTTGAACATACATATTTCTGAACTTTTAAACATGTATTTTTATTATTATCAAAAGCATTTGCATACCGATGTCTAATATTTATGTATAATGCTGCTTAAATCATAAACACACTGATAAAGTAAAAGAAGTGTTTAAAACTAAATCAATCATGTAATATATTATACTTATGGAAATTTTACAACAAAAATTACTTATTTCCTATTGTTTCATAATAAAAAGCAACAACAAGAATGGTATATGCATTACGTATAATAGATACTTAAGAAATTACCTACGATGTACTACTTGTTTTCATCCTTTCATATAAAAACATTAAACGAAACCTAGATTTATTTAATATATTAACAATTTTCTCATTTCTCTATTTAGCCAAAGATATATGAGTTTTAATCTGACTTTGAGAAAAACATTTTTAATTGTATTAATCTGGTATGTGTCTTCCATCCCAATGATAATTAAAAGAAGGAAAAGTAGATTCTTCATAATGAAGTAAATACAGTAACATAATGCTTTAAAAATTATATATTATTATTAAAAATCTATGTAAAAATCATACTAATGTCAACTTTTAAAATTAAATTTAAATTACTGATTATTTATGGATTAACATTAAATATTTTCAGAATCATAGAAAATCTATTTAAAACCAACAAAAAAAAAAAAAACAAAAAAACAAAAAACAAAAAACAAAAAAAAACCATTGGAATCGGAAAGTGCTAAGTACTCTACTGACGAGAATCTATTCCATATAAATCATAATTTTTCTGTTTTATGCTTGATAAAGTATCTTATTCCCGGAATTGCATAATAACGTGGGCGTACTTATTCATATTTGTGTGAATACGGCTATGAGAGATGATATAAACGAAGGAGATTTTTATTGAACATACGAAAAATTTGATGGAAATTATACGTAACATTTATGACGAAATAAATGTTAATTGAAGTATTTTTTTTTTTTTGTAACGAGCGTCTAATGAACGAGATGAATAATATCGTAATCAAATGTATTTAAAGTAATAAACAATGATATTAAACAAATTTTAATAAGATTTAATGAATATGTGAATGATTTTTTGTTTATTATTTAATATGTAATTTGTATATCAAAAATCAAAAAATGGAAACAATCTAAAAGGTGCATTAAAATGGTAAATTATTTTATAAAAGTTATTTATTAATTTAGCTTTATTATATATTTTCTTACAATTTTAATATTTAATATGGAGTCAACGAATATATATATATATATTTACAGTAATATATTTGAAAATGAAAAATATAAATAATATACCGATATTATAGTCGATTCACAAATGAGTAGAACCGAATGATGTGACGCATAGAATGAAATCGTTAGTTATTTTTATAAAAATTGACCAATATAATTTATAACACATTTTTTGATATTCTAATTGCGAAGTTTCAATGTATTAGGTACGTTATCACTGAACTGGAGTTGAAATGGGATATTTAGTTAATCCTGCTAATGTTGCTTCTAAATAATCGATAATGTAAATGTAAATAACATTTTTTTTTTTAATTCGTTTGATGAATGATCGAGATGAATTAGTTGAAATTGATGGGAATTAAATCTTTTATCAGCAATTGATTGAGAGAAGAAAGATGCCGAAAGACACGTTTGATTTCAAACGAACGTGACAGTGTCAGTGACTAATCTCGCTTCTTCTTTCTCTCTATTTCTTTCTTTTCATCTTTAACTGTATTTCTTTTTTCTCTCACTCTCTTCACCGCGCTCGCTGATGCACTTTTTTTTTTATCCTTGTTGACTCTCATTTAATCCTTTTCTTTCTTTTATACTCTCTCACTTTTTTATTTTTACTATTCTGTTCTCGCTTACTCTTTCATTTCTGCTTCTTTCTCTTTCTATCGATCTATCTCAATAACATATTCCTTTTCCTTATCTCGCTTGTTTTATTCGTTCTCATTGTTTTTTTTTTTTATCCCATATCAATTACCGTTTCTTTCCTTTTCGGTCGTTAATCAATTATCGTGCATTCATCCTATTTACCGTATATCGTTATTTTGTTCATTATCTTATTTATGATTTTCTTACAGATTTGTTTTTGGCACTCGTTCATTCTTAATAAATTTATCCTTACTATTTTGGAAACTCCTTTCCATTAACGATCTCTCTTAAACGTCAAAATCTACATACTCTCACTATCTCACACATAACTACTTCATAATCATTACACTTAATGTAATTTTTCTTTTCGTCAAAGTTTAGTTAGAACATTCAGTTCTTTATAAGCAATCGCATGTGTGTTTTACAGTCGTACATCCGAATACCGACGATATCACGAAAAGTGTACACACTGGTCGCACAACCGATAGAAAGAGCGAGAAAGTGCACGATCGAAGAGCACAGTGCGCATGCGCGATACTTTAACGTGTGTTTTCTCTCTCTCTCTCTCTCTCTCTCTCTTTATTTATCACCCAATGAAAGGAATACATGGCCCAGGAGCGAGAGCGCATACACACGCTTTACAAAGACGTTCAACATCTCAGCAATGAATATCGTCGCGAAAAGAGCGAAGGAGTGCGAGAAAGAGAGAGGGGCAGGCGGGTACACAAGGCTATGCATTGCCGCTGTCGGCGGCGTTCTCCAACTCTCTCTCTCTCTCTCTCTCTCTCTCTCTCTCTCTCTCTCTCTCCCTCGCACTCCTTCGCTCTTCGCTAGCTCTCGGCAACTTCGGCGCGATTGGGCTCTTCAGTTTGCTACTCACCACTGAGAGTCGTGGAGGTGTCCTCGAGCACCTGTCCAATAGTGCACCACCGGTCTCGGTAGCCACTCTCTCTCGCTCCTCGTGTCCCATCGCGGCAGCCTCCCGAAATCTCCACTACCCTCAACCTCCTCCTTATTCCTGTTCGGGGGCATTCGTAATCGCGTCCCATTATTCGCTCGCTTCGACGCATTCGTGGATGCAACACGCGGGCTAATACGCGCCGACGGCGAACCCGGCGAGGTGCGTCGGCTCCGACCGGGACCGGACGAGTGCGCGCGAGACTACCGATGATAGTGAGAGTTGCGTAGGGATAAAGGGCACGATGAGGGGCCAGCCGAGCTAGGCCAATTCCGAGTGGATAGCCGTCGCCGAGGGAGAAAAGGGAGAAAGGGAGAAAAGGACCTGGAGCCTTGTCGCCAAGGGCTTGTCGATAAAGGAAGTGAGGTGCTGCCGTGTCGAGCTGTTGCTCGTACTTGGGCATTTTTATTAAAGTAGCACTGTCGAGGATAAGGTCGCTCTGGCGTATCCACAGTTCGAGCAGTGTCGAGGCAGAAGCGCAGGACATACGTCCCGATCGGCGCTTTCTATTAGTGACAATCAAGTGGTAAGTTTGAGTTGATTGCGCTGGTTGCGGCGCTACACGAGCCCGCTAAGTCCTGAGATGCGAGTCCCTTTTTATTCCGCTAATTACCGTCGACCGATCGAATGCTACGCAAAAGGACATTGGGATCACTTTGGGACTCTAACGATTCAATTCATTATGCAAATGTGCCCTCGTCGTAGCGATTTATCCGAGCTATCGTGTATTTATTTGACATTTGGCTGGCGGCAGCCGCAATCTTTGTTCTCGCATTCAATTCGTAATTGCAAAGATTAATGATAAAGATAAGAATGATTTTTCATTTTGTCGATCCTGGAGTGATAATTGTACAAAGTGTATTTTAATTACAAACGCTTATTTACGATAATATGAACCGAGACTGAGACCGAATTGAGCAACGATTATCTATACAATTGTTGTGCTTAATGAAATTATTCTTCGTTTATGAGAGATTTTTATTATTTTATTTTTTTTTTTTTTTTTTTTTTTTTTTTTTTTTTGCATGCATGCATTACATTATTTTTCTTTTATCGTAATTTGATCATTTAAAACGAAATTATTCGGTATTTATAAAAAAAGAATGACCGTATCTTGAAAAAAAATTCCGATGATTGACAGATTTTTGACGTATTGATGTAATTTTAAATGAAAGAAGTATTTATTATACCATCATCGAATTTAGGATATTAATTTTCCATAAAGAAATTGAAAGTATTCTATCATGTGGAGAAAATTACGGAAAAGTGAAAGACTCGAAAGTCCGTAACACTTGTACAAAATATGTAAATGTAAATATTTCATTATTAATTAAGTAAAATCCTTTGGATGACTCATATTCTATTAAAAGAATCGAAAGAGTCTTCGACTTCTCATTTTTAAAATACAACACAGGTAAAATCTTTTCTTCGAAGTCACTTGGATAAATTTATAGAATTAACTCTATTGTTCTTTGGAATGGTATGATAATGAATGAAGTAGCATACCAATGGTCGCATTAGAAATACGATTTATTATTAATAATTTCATTTATCATTAGCCAACCTTTTATAGTCTTCGATAGTATTATATTTTATAATAGGCTATTATAAAGATAGAAATTATTTATTAAGAATATATTGTACGATAAGGATAGTAATATGTATAAGTAATATAGTTGAATGATCGTATGGATAAATTGTTCTTAAATTCGAGACCATCCCATTTGATTTTGTTTAAATACTAACAAATTTTCTCGCAAATACCCTTTGAAATTCTAATAATTCTAATAATTCGAATGAATGATAGAAAAAAAAATAGAAAAAAAATAATAAAAAAAAAAAAAAAAAAGAAAGACAAGAAACTCATTCTCATTACTAAATACATAAGTTTTGGATAAATAGAGGAAGCATACTATTCTTATTAATATTAAAATTAATATTTTTAATTTTTATCAATAAATTAACATCAGTGTATATTAGGATTCTTATAATACTTAAATTTTTAATAATTTCAACAAAAAAAAAAAAAAAAAAAAAAAAAAAAAAAAAACAACAACAACAACAAACTCGTTGAATGTTTGAAACAAATTCAATTACAGATTCATTAACAATTTAATCAAACTGCCTGCCTATCGTTCATACTGTACTTCACAAACTTTACTTTCAATTAAACAAATAACATCGATATTTTCCAATTCAATCAATCTTTTATTCTTCTACCAGTTCCAAAACATCTTAAATCATCCTTAAAATATATTGTATAACATCTATATGTTTAGAGTTTAATAATATTTCTTGATAAAAATAAAAAAAAAAATCGCATGAAATGTAATAACCTCTTCGTCGATTCTTATTAACTGGCTTTTGCGCATAAAAGTATACATAAAAACGCTATTTCACGGAATAACGTTTGGCATAAAATTCTAACGAATAGTTTGAGCCTGTGAATGACAATAGGTCAACATAACAACGTTTTTCCTTCTCTTCGGCAAACTGTTAAAATATTTTGAGGTCACCTTAACGTACTTTAGTGGAATGTAACCGACTATAATTATAAAATTCTTTCAATATTTATACTTTTTTTTTCAACAATCTAATAGTTCCCCCTCTCTCCACTGCCATTCAGCTCTCCTTCGGCTGTCTAATATAATTGCACTATTTAACAATAAACATTCACTGTTAAATAAAAATAAGTTTAAACATTTATTTGTTATTTATGTGGTAATGTAAGAACTGTTGATTAATTTTATTTTGATTAAATTTAATATTCCAATTGTCAATAACATTGTTCATGTTTATAATTATAATCAATAAAGAAATAAATAATATAAAAATTTTGTTTAATTTGTTCATTTACGGTTTTATATTGATAAATTCTGAATAAAATTATTTAAAGGTAGAGCGTAAACTTAATTTTAGGAATATTATTTATAAATTTTCAAAATCCATAACTACTTAAAATCATCATTTTCTTAAAGTTTTTAAACATCATGACTAATAATGATTGTATTATCAAGGATTCCTAATACGTCATAGGTCATTTTAGAACGTAATTTTTTAATTATTTTCAAAATTTACACTTTCTTAACATTTACAATTGTCTCGCTATACATTAGAAATTCATTAACGATTTAAATTAATTTAACTTCATTCATTAATGAATTTCATTCAATTACATACAACTATAAATAGGAATATTGCGATGGATGTATATAAAATGTTTGCGTAAATTAACATATTTACAACAATTTTTCATGTTTTATTTAAATTTTATAGAATATTTAATATAGAAAACAATTTATCATTGCCAATAGCTCTTTCATCTTTCAAGAACGTTTAAGTCAATTATTTTGACATCGAAGAAAAGTAGACACAGTCCATAATATAAATGATTAACGTTTTTTGACATAAGACTAGTGCAAAATCTAAAAATTCTTAATCTCCAAAAAAAGCTCGTGCTTTATCAATTCCATTATATAAAATATAAGATGCTATCTTCGTTGGTATGTTTATTTTTAATGTTTTTACGAGCAATTATAATGACCATGACAATTATACGACTGGAATGATTATATATCGATATTTTATATTTAACAAATTAAAGTATCGTCCTTAACTTTTAAACAAGAAATCAATAATTTTATAAATTTAGATTGTAGTAGATTTTTACAATTAGAACGCGTTGATCTCATGATTGAAAATTATAATAATTAAAACGTTTTGTATATATATTTCAATATGCTTAACGTTTTTATCATCAAACGGGAATGTTTTTTGTTTAAAATTAGAATTAATAATTAATAATTTTTATAATATTTTTATTAATCTTCCTTAATTTTTTTTTCTTCATTTTTTAAAAAATATTTATTAAAAAATATTTAATATTTTCTATGTTTTTTTTTTTTTTTTTTTTTTTTTTTTTTTTTTTTAGATTAACAATTGAATTTTAATCTGAATAAATAATGAAAATGTATTAATCGTAATGTGAAAATACTTTGGAATGTAATAAATATATAATATGAATTTTTGAAAAATAAAAAGTTTTTTAGAAAATTTTTGGGAAAATCTTTATGCATACGACTATAAGTAGTTCAAAGAATTATTAAATTCGACTGGCTAATTATATTCATATTATTAAATAAATAACTTATTCTGTATCCACATAATATATATATATATATATATATATATATATATATATATATATATATATATATTATTTACATTTATATCTAAACACATTCAACTTAAATCTTAACACAAGCTGTGGCAATAATAATTTTTTTGTCACGTAAATTTGTGGTAAAAAGACAACATTTATATATATATATATATGTATATATATCTATGTGTACAAAGAAAAAGCGAAAGGAATAATAAGAGTGAATAGTGAAGGGAGACGATAGATCTTTCTTCTTATTCTGCAGAGATCGTCATGAAGCCGCTATAGGTTAGTCGGTTAAGCCGGTGCGCACATTTTCTCTCGACGACGATAAAAAAGATGCAATTGAAGTTTATCGATGGAAATTATAGATTCGATAGAGTTCAAAAAAGATGTGCAAAGAAGCATCCTACCTGTATTCCTTTTTCATACTTTACATTGAATATAGTTACTTAATTTTAACATCGTTAGAAATTGATAAATTATATATTTATAAATCTAGAGTAGCGAATTTGTCTTCTATACATCGTTCATTAATTATTGCATTAAAAATATCTGTTTCATTATCTGTAAAATGTTTCGTATGCGTGACTTTAACAGAGGGGGGTGGGTGTCAATACTTTAATAAATAATATTAGCTTTTATGTAGAAAATATTTGCAAGCTTTGTTAGACTCTAAATCTACTATTAATTAATTACAAATAAGAGATAATATTTTTAAGTATTTTTATTTTTACGTTAATTTTTAGTAAGATACAAAGGAAGTATTTATGATACAATCTATGGATATATGATGATTCGAAAAACGGGTAAACGCACATCCTATAAGTGAAAAGTAAAAGATGTAAAAATGTATAATTAATCTTAGAATTATGGGGTATTCATGTATTATGGAGAGTTCATGCTCATCTCCATATTCAGATAAATTTCTATTAATTAAAATGATAATAATGTATCAAAATTTTTTGTTTCTCTCGCTTCTTGTTTTCACTTATTTACCAATGACTTCGATACATCGAATTTTTTGCGGCTGATTATTTTCCAATTGAATAATTTTCTATAATTTTCCTTATTTCTAATTTGCTTAGGTAAAATTTTTTTTCGCCTAATTTGAAAGTGTTGGTAATATGTTTTGACAAGAACTTTTTATCTATTATAGAGATAACTAAAGCTTTTCAAATGCCTGCGTTTGATATTACTCCGTAATAATTGCATTTGAATGATGACGATGATATAAAATAAGTGGCCTACCCTATAATCAGTCATCCAAATTATTTTGTAATGGAATTCGAATGAGAACTCTGATAGCTTTTAACACTACTTATGTATGGTCCACCTGAGGGCGACCGTAAATAAATACCGCCCACCTTCCCATGACTCATGCCTGTACATATAATTACAAGGGAACACGACTGAAACATGTCACCAAGCATACAAATGACTTGTCTCAACTATCTTGCAATAAAATTAAATAGATCGCAGGCTACCTGTAATGTTCAATTTTATAGTGATGTACGTTATTAATTTAGCATGTTTTATGTAAATTAGTAAAATCGATGCAATTTCATTTTTTCCAAATTGCAAATCTTTTACTTGGTTATTAATTGCCGGACAATACAGAAAGAAGCGATTAAAACAGTTTTTATTCTATTTTGCATTATGTACATTATTATTCTATAATAATTTGTTATACTATTATATATATATATATATATATATATATATATTTTTTACATACTTCGTCCAAATTATGTAGGTATATTTCTACGTATACATCCATTATTAAATTTATTATGTCATAAGAAGAATTGTGAAACGAATTAAACATTAAAGGAATCACTCTTGTTAATTATTAATAAGACACGTGATGAGAATGCATATTTTTCTATTTCTACTATTACCATCATTATTATTACAGGTTTCCATTATAATGTTTATAAAATCTCTGTGATTCATAAAATATCTTTTGAATTTAAGAAACCAAGCTTTTTAATATTGAATCAAAGTCAAAGATAATTTTCTATGAATATTCGAAGAATATTGATTATGAAAAATGTTGCGTTGATGATTAATCGAAATTAAGGATTAAGGTTCATTCCACACGCAATACCGTATATATTATCTAAATGTTTATTTTAATGTTTACTTTATTAAGGGTTGGATTATTTTTCTCGGTATGTTTTTAATGACACCGAAAGCCAAATTGAAGTTATGTGTTATTAAAAACGTCAATAGGTATTCTAAATAAATTGTTAAATTGATAGTTACGTTTTTTTAAAGACAATTAATATCACAGATAAGTTTTTAAAAATATTTATTAATATAAAGTAATAGATAATTGTCTGTTCAAATTTTAATTTTAACACATTTTATATAAAATAAGTCAGTGACTGTCAAATCTACAAAAACTTCCGCAACACTCGATGTAAATTAATTCCATTACTTTTTTTTTTATTATTAACTTTTATAGTATAGTTAAATCTAAAGAATCATAGTATTTTACTTTCTTATATTAATATTTACAATTCTCTCGTCTACTTTGAATAATCATACTAGTAACATAAACTTTTATAAGAATGGCAATAATAATTTTTAAATATACAATTATACAAGATTCGTTCAGACAGTTACATGTTAATATCAAACAATCGAAGAAAAAGTTAGCGAATATTCGTTCTTCGTCATCGTTAATACTCCGTTTCACCTAATTGAAATTTTCCTTTTTTAATATAAATCAATGTTAAAAAAAAAAAAAAAAAAAAAAAAAAAAAAAAAAAAAAAAAAAAAAAAAATTTACGTTCTTTTTTCACAACGTTCATTTTCAACGGCAATCCAGTTATAAAACGACAATGAATTTCGAGCTCAACGAAAAGACTTTCAACGCGTACTCATTATTACACTGCATTTTCCCAAGAGCAGTTTCCCAAGACAAAGAACTATCGTTCGCCTGCTGAAAGTTCGAATGAAAAGCGCGCGGCGGCGGTATTACGAAGTGCCAGAGCCATTCTAAAAGGGAGCGCGCGAAGATTCTCAAGTGTCTACGTGCCCGTCAACGCCTCCGACGCTCGTCCCCGTCCATCTGCCGCACGCGAACGGATGCGCGCCTTTTTCGAGTCATCTTACGCAAAGCCTACGGCGGTGGGGCGAGAGGAGACAGGGACTCGTGGGTAGCAATGAACGCCTCGGGCCTCCTTGTGCCGGTGGATTTATGCACCCACGCGTTCGAATCTTCGCCGTTTTCGCGGATTAGACGCGTAATCGGGACTCCTTTTTCACTTGGCAATTCAACAAAAATTCAGCTCCGCGGAGGGTTGGCATTAGGAAAATATGACAAGCGTCGATCCATACAATCTACTATACAAATTACAACCGAAGTTCAATTCTTGAGTTAAATTCCTTTGGACATGCCGATATTAAATGTTCTCGCAATTGTAAAATCTTTTTAATTGCTCGTGTGAAAGATCATGACATCCAAAAATCAATTAGTATTTATTTAAATACGTACTTAAGGCATGAAACAAAAATTTAGGAAATAAGGTATTTAAAAGCAAATTCAAAATAACTTATGCATTTATAAACTTTGTGTACTATCATTACATAAGCGTGGATTTTTTATTTTTCTAAATTTTTATTATTCAATTATCTTACAATTTCTACATAATTATGTGCTCTCATATGCTCGCACTAATTATTAGAAGTTGACAAAATAATTATTGGATTAATCATCCATCGATCCTCTAACTTCAGATATACAGTAGGAAAGAATATTACCGATAAGCGATTCTGTTTGAAAAAAAATTTGTCTCTGATGTCATTAAATATTTTTAGTTGATTTACATTTCTTTTTCTATTTGATTTAGTTTGTTTTTTTTTTTTTTTTTTTTTTTTTTTTTTTTTTTGTAGCATTTATCGCATAATACAGGAGAGCTTGGAGAAATAACGGAGAAAAAGAAGAAAGTGTGTGTATATATATATATATATATATATATATATATATATATATATATATTTAAGGATGTACAAAGGTCCTTAAATGTAGAGTATGAGGAGAAATAAAAGCTTTAATAAAATTTAGCATTCTATTTATAGATGAGAAAAGGTATAATTGAAAATTCAAAAGGAAGAGTTCTGCAATCAGAGTAAAGACGATTTGAATGTGAATTGAATAATTGTGAAAACGTGTGTACCGATTCCTTAAATGCCCTTATCTTCGATTCCCAAATGTGTCGGAAGATTGTGAATTTCTCTACATTATTATTTAATGCTAGATACGAAGATCCTTACGGAATTTCATCAGTCTTGAGAGATTTTCTCGAAATCCTGGATGAACCGTAAATACCGCAGCTTTGGACTTCTCCCTTCTCTCGAATGGTTACCTTGACTTGCGTAAGATCTACCGACGTACTTTCTAATTGCCGCAATTTATATGTATCTTCATGCATCATAGTAAATATTGAATTACAGATAGTATTTTTATAAATTCTTTAAAAATATCGATTTATTGATTAATCTAAAAATACTCCTTAAACTTATAATTTAATGGCTGTAATAATTGTCGATAAAAATGCGTATGTGCATTTGACATATGTGGAAATACCCACACAGCGTGTACGTGCGTGATCGCATGCGTCTTTATGTACAAATAAAATTAAATGCAAAAGGAAGCCTTAATTACGAATAGCTTACGAATGTGCATCCTTTTCTTTAACACTGCGTCTTGTGATCGTTACGGTTCTCTCATACATCCTTCAATCCTTCATCAGATAACTATTCTTTTATATGAAAAAAGAGCTGACCTTTGTCTATCTCTTTACTCTAATTAAGTTTCTCGAATTTAATTTATTCCCTTCGTTTTTACTCCTCTTCCTTCTTATCAATTTCTATTTATTTTTTCTTATTTAGAAACTGATAAAATGATTCATGTAAAGATAAATGGCCGCTACCGCAAGATAATGTATAAAAGAAATTTAATCAATTAATTAATTACGCTGCTTATAGAAAAAATAAGCAATTTCAAATAAATAACATTACATTCAATATTATAATAATAGGCTTTATATGTGGATTATTGGGCAAAATTTTTAAAAATTATATTTCTTTATGTCGGTTTTATATGATTCTTGAATGACACATTAATTATATTTAAACTTCTAAAATTTCACAGACTTAACAAAATTGCATATATTTATTGAATAATACGATTTTCTTTTAATACGCAAACTAATTAAGAATTAAATAAGCTATAAAGACATAGAATATCTTATAAATAATAATATTAAATACGCGGACGTAATTAACATTTATTCACAATTATAGGCATTATCATTATTATCGCCGTTATGTTTATCTATAGCATAGAGATGCATTATGTATAACGTAAAAAATACATTCGGTATTCTATTGAAAAAGCATGTGATATACTAATCGATGATTAAATTTATAATATAAATATCAATCACCATACGTTCGAAATAAAAAGGCTCATGCTTAACATATTTTTTCGAAATATTTTCCAAATATTTTTATATGAAGAATTTAGATAGGCTTTAGGTTCATTATCAAGTGTAATTAAACAATAAGTTTTTAAATATATTGGAATACCAATTCTCAAAGCTTAATCAATAATTAAACGAAAAAATTAATCGTCTTAAGAATCTTTGGATCTTTCTCAATTGCTATACAGTGCCTGCTAATACAATATTAGTTCGCAGTTACAAGATTTACTAAGAATATCTCATGTGTTCAGACATCAAACGATTACATTTATATTATCGCATATACAATAGAGATGAAGTGGAATATTAAATATTAATTTTTTTATGCATTTGTGCATATGAAAAAAATTGCTCCAATCGTTATTTTCTCCACTGGCATATCCTGCATACGTTTCTGCCTAATCACTGTAAATATTTACAAAGACAATGGCACGACGAAGGAAGATGGCGAGAAAAGCCCGAGACACTTGGCTGCAATGTCGTACGAAAGTCAAAGTGATTGTAAGATGTAGTTGGTGTGCGCATGCGCGACGTCAGCCTTCGCATTCTTCGCGGTGAAGTGAAAGCTAGTGGTTTCGGAAATTCTGTGAGGCGATTCCCGCGTAACGAACACCACGACCAACGAAAATCCACCATCGTCCCCCTCTCCTTTACCTGCCCACTCCCCATAAAAACGACGTACCAACGTCGTCTTATCCATCCTAAGCTCCTTCCATTTCCACTGATCATGATGTACCGATTGCGGACTATGCCAAAAACAAAATAAAAAAGGAACAAAATCGTCATTTGCTCGAACATATCAATATCAATCTGCAAATCATCTGCATTCTTGCTCACACCATCACTTATCACGATATTAAATTCAGTATATTTAAGGCTAACGAGGTACTTTTAAAATTTGTTCTTACGTGCGCACTGTATATTTAATATACCAAAGCCCGCTAGTATTTATTTCGTTAAAAGATATAAAAATTTACCACATTTTACATTTCATTAACGAATTTTATCCCCTGTAAGCTCTTATCAAAAACACAATAGAATGTATATATATTTATAAATTATTTAATTTTTTAAGTGTATATTAAAATTAATAATAATTATTAATCAGTTTATTAAAGTCATGAGTACAAACGTTCCTACGTATTACATTTATTGGCTAATAGTTAAAATATATTGTAAATGTTATTATATATTGGGTGTTGTTAGTAATACAGAAGCAAAATTCGCATGAAATTTGAAAATAAAATTTATTAAGCAAAATTATTTGCTCGATTAGATGAGTGTGTAGTTTTTCAAGTAATTATACATTAACAATGTACATATTTCCTCGTAAAGAAAATATAAAATATCAATCATTTTTTTAAACACGATTCTTTTCTTCTCTCTTTTTTTTTAAGAAAACATTCGCGTACGAACAATTTATATTTTAAATAGTATTATTATATAACGTTAAACACATTTATTGCATATCATATAAAATGAATAACAAATATCCTAATATCATTATTATTAACTTTAACTTACGATGCTAATATTCGTCTTATTTATATTTATTAATAAATCCCGACAAATGCGAGAGTCCGTCCCTCTTTTAATTTCTAATAAAATATAAGTTTCTTTGATTTAAATTTGTTGATATACGTAATTTCAATATCGGTTCAATGCCTACTATAGATTAAAGGAGAGCAGAAATAATATGTCGGTTACAAAATCTTTCCAACTAATTATATGTAATTTATTCAACATATTTGATCTTATAACTCATAAATGTATTAAAGTGTACGTGCACGTAATGTCTGCCGTATATATATATCGTATATTTCGTATATGAAAATCTATTATAATAACTATAGAATGTTCAGAATCATTTATCTTAATTTTTTCGTGAATCAATGTATTTATGTTTCAATACTATAATTGTTTGAAGAATAAAGCGATAGAACAGAAATACGATTACTCTCGGTCTCATACTATTCATGGATTATTTTCATTTTTCTACCAGACGAAGATAATTACGATTTCCTTCAAATTCTAATTTACAAGATAATTATTTATTTTATATGGTTTTCATTTATCGCCTTATCAATTTTAATTACAGATATTGAAATTTCGAAGGAAATTATTATTCTTAATTATTACGTAAATATCACACGCACACATATATATTTATTTATATTCTTTTTTTTTTTTTTTTTTATTTTTCATATTCACGACTTTAAACACATTCGATAAATATATTATAATGTGTTAATAATTAATATTTATATAATATTTTATACGATAATATGTAAATTGTAATAAAATCAATGTTATGATATAAATATTTTTTTCGTCAATCGAAGTATTTCTCATAATTTAGATATTTCTGGTTATTTCATTGCCCTCGATTAATTATTTAAGAATATATATATATTTTTTTTTCTAATTAAGTCTTCGGTACGGTCATAATTGCCTAATTTTACACAAACATTACCTTACATACTTATATCGTTTATATTACGTAATCAATATAAATAATTTGTTTGTTAGAGCAATCCAAGCTCAAAACTATGTCGATTATTGATTTTAACGAACAAAGCAATATATAATATAATCGAAAACGAATATTTTGAAGCTTATCCGAGTTAAAATATGAACATTATACAAATCAATGTTTATAAATATGTACAATTTTTTTTTTTTTTTTTTTTTTTTTTTAATTTAACAATAATTATTAGCTTAATGCAAAAAAAAAAAAAAAAAAAAAAAATATATATATTAAAAATATTCATTACATAAATTAATCTTATATGTTAAACCTAATTTTAGTTGTATTTATGTACTGGACTATTTTATTTATATATTTTATAAAAAGTTTAATGCAAACATGTAAATATTACATCTTAAATGAATATAAATTAATATAGATATTGTCAATATCTAATTCCCGTAACGAATACTCGTGGGCTTTTACATTCGCGAATTTGAATTGCAAGATATGCTTGATCGAAAATTTTACGTTACATTATTAACTGTTTTTATAGTATTTTTTTAAATAAAGGGACATTCGATCAATTCTTCCTAAATTTAGTAAAATAAATATCTTATTACGCGATAAAGCAATCGTAAGACCATCATATTTAATGGGAAAATCCTATAATTATTCGGTAAGTTTTTTCGAGCTAATATTAGGGCGCACGCGGTTATAAAAAACTTCACATCATACGCTTTATAGGAAAAAGCGAAAACGCGACAAAAGACCCGAGCGAACGCCCAATCGAACGAATAATAGAGTGGGACAGATAGAACGGTACCGAAAACCTCAAGAGTACGAGATAAAGGTAGTGTTAGAGCGAGAGAGGTTGCGGGAAAGAGGGAGGGAAACAAGACGACCTTCCTTTCGCTCGCTAACTTACGAAGTAAGCGGGACCTCGCCTATTTTACGATATCGCCGTCAAGATAAGGCCCCGACTACTCCGCGCACCACGCACACGCGCTCACACGCACACATGCGGAACGTAGCGCGCGCAATATAGAGCAGTGGTTATAGGTGGACCCAGTGGCGCGTGAGTGAACATGCAGGCAAGAGTGCCGAGGAGTTTTCTCCATTCGCGAATTCTCCTTCGCGATTATCGACGCTTGCGCGTATGAGAAAATGATGCTTGGACGTTAATCGTTAGGTTTTCTCGCTTCGTGTTCTCGCATTCGAATGGCTGGACCGAGATTACTTTTATTCAAATCTAGCAACGCTCTCTCTCTCTCTCTCTCTCTCTCTCTCTCTCTCTCTCTCTCTCTCTCACTCTATCTCATTTATTTCATGCTTTGCTCTACTACGTGCGATTTTTATGAGAGTTTCTTAGCCGTGATTATGGAACGCGATGCCGCCAACTTTCGACGCGATTGCACACCAGAGGTTTGTTAAATAAGAAAGTTATTTTTCAATAAAAATGCCGATTATCTTGCGCTAGAAATTTACTGTGGCAAATATGGTTGGGATTAAGAAACAATCGGACGAGGCGCGAATATTTGTCGATCGAGGGCTGTTCGTATGAGAATTCTTAAAATTCAAATAGCAATCCATCCACTTTAGTAGATTTGATATTATATTTCGATAATATTGCACATATTTAAAATAACAGGAGTTAATTAATAAGTTACCGCCGCATTAAGAAATATCAATATTCTTTATAAATTATCTATAATTTCATAAGCCGCGTACGTAATATTTGTACTCGTTTTACCTCTTGCGTGTAATGCGTTGAATTTAAAAAATTAAAAAAAAAAATTCTTTATAAATACTATTTTTGATAATAGTCTTGGCTATCATTTTCCCATCTTATTATCGTCTCATTTTCTCTATCGCCAACGTTATAGCGCTTAACTACCTTTAATTTAAATGAAAATGCATTCCAAGTTTTATAAATATCTTTCAGCGCAACGAAGTTTATCAATAATTTCTTCGATAATTTAACGATCAATATGAATAACAACCAAGTCATCGTATTTAGTTCGTGAATTTTTTAATTAAGAATAAAAACTGTGAGTCAAATGACTTTTACTATGAACTAACAAATTAATAAGCGATAATCAATTATATTGCGAAACTTTATATAAGACAATAAATTGTAAATTGTATCTTGAAATTAATGTTCGGTTCCAATAATTTACTACTAAGCTCTTATAGATTTTCATAAATTCTCGCATAGGTTCACCTTAGGCATAAATCACAAATTATTTATATTTACGAATTTATCTCCTCTTGCTATATACATCCTCAGTCTCTATGCTCCTTTCTCTCGTTAAAATCTCCATACGTATCCTTTTCATTTTCCATTTAGTTGCACTCAACGGCTTAGCTAACTCGCCAATTCCTTTTGACTATCGGAATAAAATAAACTACATTTCCTGAATTTTATTTGACGAATGTTAAAAAAATTCTTCTATCTTTCAAGAGAATTCATGGCTTTGATAATATTGTTTGTCGATTATAATATCATTTCAAAGGATGCGTGTCAAATGCTATCACTCGGCGCTCATCTCGTCATGCACCAAGCCGAATACACCCTGAGTTTAATAGGTAATGCTATTTAGTGATAAGTGAATCAAAAAAGGAACGTTAAAAATTTAATAATGCACATTCCAGCGAGAACTCTTTTCGAGTTGTGCTACTATCTATCTCCCTCCCGCCCACGTCAATGCTCACGCACACGCACACGCGCGCGCGCAAAAGCGCTCTCGTATACGTACACGTGCGCACACAAAGGCATATTCATTGGATCTCGTCTTACATAGTCGCTGCGATGGTAGGCAGCGGTAACTCCGCGAGTCAAAAGGGAAAGTCAGTACTGTGCGCGTATCTTCTTACTCTCTCTCTCTCTCTCTCTCTCTCATTCTCTCTCTCATTCTCTCATTCTCTCTCTCTCATTCTCTCTCTCTCTCATTCTCTCTCTCTCTCTCTCTCTATGTCTCACTCTCTATCCCCTGATCTCTTGGCGACTTGAGGCAAACAAGCGGAGAGTGGTGGATTGGAAAAAACGCGCGACCTCCATTGCCACTCTCCTTCTCTTATTTTGTCTCTTTCTATATTACTTCGTTTTTCAGTACGTTCGGTGATTTACCGAGCTCTTTCTCTCTTTGTCTCGAATTTGTATTTTTCGACTTTATTTAGTGACAAAAAACGATCGGTAGTATTGTTAATCCAGTGCTGTCGATAGCATATTGAAATTATAAAGGGTTAGGGTAGGGAGGGACGGTGATTTTATTATATATGCATAAGAATGTAGGTTGCGTGATACATGGGCTTAATTATATAAGGACATTCTCCTCTAATGTCTCTGCATGCATGTATCGTGCAGACCAGTTTTTCGGTACCATGTAATTATAGATTTTCACTTTCGCTACGAATACATAAGAGGAAAAATAGTTTGGTGAATGGCATTCGAATGTTGATGTATTGGCTGTGTATACACAGTATGCGCCAAGAATTGAAGATAAGTGAATCGGTACTCGGATTTTTCTTTCTTTCTTTTTTAATATATGAATGTTAGTTAATAGGTGTCTTATAAATGTTTTATTATTATGTTAATAAAAAAGCGTTAGAATCATTCCTTAAAGCTACAAAATACGCGTAATATAGTTTTGAAAATTGAGACTACAGCAATTACTCTTCAAGTTAATTATTTCAGATTTAAAGTTTCACAATTATGGTAGACACAGGCCGTTATTATTTTTTCTTTTTTATGTAATGATTTCTTGTTATAATTAAATTACATACGGTCACCATTAAACAACATTATCTTATTTAAAATTACCGATGTTTAAATAGTAAATAATTATATTGAAATGGTTTTTACAATTTAGCTTTTCTTATTCAGTAGCTATATATATAATTAACATATATTTGAATATTTTGAAAAATATTTTTTTTACCATTTATTTTAAGGTAATAAAGTGTATCACGAGCATGAAAATTATAATAACGTATAAAATAATTATGCTAAGTACATATATTTTAAACATACTGTACCAAGTATGCCGTTAAATTTAGTTTAACGAAAGATATTAAAAAATATATTATTTCTTAAACAATCATATGTTTTGAGATAGAATTTCAAGTGCAAATCAATGAAAAAGAATTTGAACAATAAAAGTGAATATTTATAATTATCATAAATGAAATAGTTGTATTGTATAAAATTAATTCTCTAAACCTTTATACACTATATACGCTTGAATGAGGGAAATTTCTATCTTTAAGGAATAATGGAATTATCAACAACATTCTAACTTATAGTTGAGATAGGCAAGATTTATCAAAACATGTATGTAATTAATTTATTCGACCGAAATTTGAATATCCTCGGCCGAGTCTCTCGAATCTTGCTATAAAAGTGTTAATAATATTTTCGATTCGAATATTCTTTCACTGAGCTTTCTCACGATATTCTCACTTCTGAAATTTCCATCTTGCGCACACGGCAAAAATGCGGCACTACTCTCGAGTAGCTAAATCCCAGGCGTTCCTGTGAAGAAAGTCGAGCACCTATGTGTCTACACTCCGGAAATATAACAGTCTTTTATACCCTCTAGTTAATATTATTTCTCTCTTTTCTCTCTCCCGGTGTCTATCTCACTCGCATCGTTTTGTACACGCACTCGCATATCACTCGGGTCGATCTCATTTCAGGATTTTGAATTTTCCTTTGCGTCGCCGAATTGCAAGGTTTTGTATTGTAAATAAGGCCTGGTTTTATAATATTTCACGTCTTCGCGGTAATTGTCAATGATTTGGAATTTTTAAACAAGCGTAATATTAAAATTGGTGAGAAACAGTTTTTTTTTTCACATTAATGTTTATGTATTTGTAACTTCATGCATTTTAATTACCAATAATAGTACATAATATTTGGATTAAAATTTCATCCTAATTGATTGTAAATGTCGGTACAGCTTGTATCTTTATAAATATATTAGTCAATTTGTTTTATTAAAAATATGATTAAAAGAGGGGGGGAGAGAGAGAGAGAGAGAGAGAGAGAGAGAGATCGAAACAAAAATAAGTTATTTTAATTATATTATTTTAATGCATTATTGGATTATTAATAACATTTTAACACGCTTAACAAGCAAAATATACAGTTTCTACTGTTAGATATCTTTGAATTATAATTGCAACAAATAATGTAATTTGCCTTTCCTATAAAAAGTTTGTGAATTTTAATGGATATGCAAATTACAAATAGTCGCTTTAAGATATAAAATAATTTTTTTATTTCAATACAGCAACATCCATTATATATTTACCTTTAAATTATTCTCAATAAAGATGTTCTTCTCGAGGCTTACAGTTTTTCTTTTTTTTTCTTTTTCTTTTTTCTTAATTCGACATATGCACTATTGACTATTTATTTCAACATATTATTATTCCTCGTTTCACGTCTACATTAAAAAATGCTGCTTTTTTTGGTCGGTGGATATAGAAATCACTGATTATGAGTAATTTTTTAATTATTTTAAAGCATCACTATTTAAATATTGTCTATTTACGTAGACAAATTTTAAGTTTATAAAGTAAAAAGTGTCGTTCGACTTGACTAGTCAAGTGTATTGAAATTTTCGAAGCGTTAATGATAACAAACATAAAAGTGAATTTTATCTATGTATTAAATTCGAATTATTTGTTGATATTTCAATAATCTATTTCTACAGAGTATTAATAAAGAAGTCGGCTACATTCTAACGTAATACTTCCGTGGTGGTTTGTATTGTCGTTGAAAAATGTCAAGCATTCTATTCTTGGTAAGTGTCGTAAGTACA
This sequence comes from Ceratosolen solmsi marchali, assembly GCF_000503995.2. Lineage (NCBI taxonomy): Eukaryota > Metazoa > Arthropoda > Insecta > Hymenoptera > Agaonidae > Ceratosolen > Ceratosolen solmsi. The sequence goes on from NW_011948420.1 coordinate 6,853,962, forward strand.
CGTAGCCATAAAACGAAAACATAAAACGCATATATTTACCATGTTTTTTGTGACGGTCGCTATCCTCTAAATACTCGTACTTGTCTCTTTCGGTTGGACAATAATTTTTTTCCATCGCTTTCCTTTCGTAAATGAGAAAATTTTTGTAAATGAGATTGTATGTAAACTAGTGTTTTTTAAATTATCCGAATAATGAATGGCTGTCAACTAAGTTTATCATGAATTTTATTACAGCCACTTCAAGTTTCAATTGTTTAATGAATAGTCATAAATTATATTTTAACGAGATGTGAATAACGAGAACTTCGGTATGTTGCTAGTCTCTTTAAGTATCTAAATACATTGTACAACATTTATGAGTCCTATCAAATATGCAATAGATAGTAGTGAAATTTTTAAATTGGATTTATTTATAAAATTAGTCGGTGTTGTTGGTTTAATTTTTGTTTTATAGTTTAAATGTAAAAAGTTTCACAAACAATTTTATTAAACGAGCGGATTTTTAATGCAGATTAAATCCACAAATATTATATAGTAATATAAGATTTTACTTTCGATATTAAAAACTTAAATTTCTAGAAGAATACAGTATCGATAGTTTAGCTCGGGGATAAAGGATAAGAAAGATAAGATATTTGACTTGAAATCACTTATATTTCTATGGCTACCAATATGATTCTTATGCATTGGTTGTAGAAAGCTTCAATGAGACGCGCGTGTGTGTAAACATTTTATACATCCGTGTTTCATCTTGTCTCTGAATTACTACAATTTGTATTGTGGATAAAAATTAAACATGAAATATTGATTTTTACTCTCAATAATGAGAGAATTTACACTTTCTGTTCAACTTCTGATGATTATATAAATAAATAATATTAATCCAGTCGAATATTTTAAAATCCGAATAAAGCATAATATGTGTAATTTTATAATTTCATTTAAAAATTGTATGAAAAAATAAAATAGAATGTTAAAATTAGATCTATGAAAAAAGAGAATTTAAAATTTTTATTAGACTATGAATGGAAGTAGGGCTAAGGATATCTTTAAATTTCAATCAAACTGTCTGTTTTTGCAAAATTTGAATCGATTTCATTTCATATATGTTTGACGCATTTGTTACTTTATTATTCATATAATAGTAATTTTCATTAGAACAAGAATTTATATGGAATTATAATAGAAATAATTTTTTCAACAGTATCTTAAATTGCTTTTGACGTGTAATTATACAATAATGAATATTAGTAAATGTTTTACGTTATTCCAATTAAGTTGCATAAGGCACGGTCACTCTTACTTTTGGTGAAAATCATTGATTGATGTATTTAATAACTCGTGAACGTTCCGTTGAAACAATTTGTAGCGATGAATATCCTAATAGGACTGAACAGTCTCCTCTTTTATAAGACGGGAATTTAATCAAATTACATTTTGTATTTCTCATGAAGAAAAATCCAAAATATGTATTACATAAATTCATAACGCTATATTAAATTTTACTTAAAATGAAATCAATACTCAGGGGTATGTCAAATTGCAAAGGGTTAATAATTGTATAAAAATATTAAATGTATACATAAAAACAATTATAGCCAGGTAAAGTTTTGCTCCTCGTGCTACAATGCATTGATTTACAGTAATTCGATATTAAAAATGTTATTTACTTTGAACGACACTGAGCTCTTCACAATTTTTTTTTTTTTGATTTGAAATTTTTTGGTTGAAAATCTTATATTATGCGCCTGTAAACAGCGCATGTAATCATCGTATGCAAGTGTTTATGTGTGACTGTAGAAGCAAAGTCATACCAAAATACTTACATAATCGTGTATCTCATTGTGTCCTTTCCATTTATCAATTTAAGATAAGAAGACGGTAAATGATGGAGAGGGAGAGACAGTCGCTTACTTCCTTGTAATATATTATTTTTTTACAATAATATAAGCATTAATAAATTAAAGGCCGATCATAATTATATTCGATTATATTAAGGTCGTCCTGCATGATAATACAATAGAACTATGATGCATCTTGACAAAGAAGATTTTATTATTTTTTTTTTTACGTATGAAACTTATAGATACGTTAAAATAACATTAATCTTAAAGAACATTTTCCTTAATTAAAAAATTCTATCAACTGTATTGATTGAAACTAAATAAATTTTTATGATAATAGAGATAATTCATAGTAGGTAAATATGTAGGTCTGATTGCTGGAGAAAATCCATGTGAACCAGGCACATTAACCCATGCCATTCAATTACTATGCATTATATTTCATTTGTAATGCTTAATAATAATAAAAAAAAAAAAAAAAATTACTTTAATGTAATTCAGAATGCACATTTGGAGCACAGAAAAAAGTTGAGGTAGTGATGTATGATGGGAGGTTTTTGCTTGGTTTCCTTGTTTTTTATTTACTAGGAAAACCGTTTGTAATGCGATTCTCTACTCTAATAGAGAGGAGAGGGGAATCGTGTTTAATTTATTCATTGATGATATTGCTAGTAATTATATATTGTTTATAATCTATAAAATTGATTTCTTAAGTATTTTACCGTTATTTCATTATTAGATTAAGTTATTTAATAATCATTCCATAAAATAAAGTAGAAAATTCATTTGAACGAAATTACATTAAATAAAGATTAAATTGAAATGGACAATGTAATTTGACGAAGTTTATATCCCTTTATTTTACAAAATGAACAATATAATTTATAATTACTTTTTATTCGTGTAAAAGGTAATATTTTTTTTTCAGTTAAATGTTAGCTCTATTTAAAAAATATAGATAAATTGAAAACATTAAATAAATTAAACACACCAGATTTTATTAAACGAAAGAAAAAATATGTTTATTTAACTAAATGTTAATACAATATTATTACAATTAATATTTTTAGAAGATTTCTGCCCGTAAGTGCAAATTCATTTGTACGTTAGAATTAGAATAAAAAAAAAAAAAAAAACTAAAGAAGCTTAATTTTTCCGATTTACCAATTTAATTACTATTAATCTATATTATGGAAATAAATGAAACTTTCGTCGATAAGCGATGGCTCGTGAACATTCACTACGTGCATACTTTGACATTTTAGCATTTAAATTCCGAATTTCATTGTCTGATTTTCACAAAGACTAATTGCCTTACATAAAAGCGTTATAATACCAAATAATGATTTCACGTACAACAAAGGCTAATCTTTGGTGCGTATCTTCATTAATTAATTTTGCGTTAAAGAAACAGGTCGGATTGTTCTAACACCATTCTTTCATTTACTTTAGTAAAGTAACTTTCTAAATCTCTATAAATAGTATTAAATATTGTAAGTCGGGATTTTTTTTTACTATAATTCATTCAAGACTTTTGCGAATTGCTTCTAAAATCCATAATTTTCAACTTCAATATAATAAAGATCTACGTTTATTAGTCCTGGAATACATTAATTTCAGTTTCATATTATATTTCATTAAATTTTAACATTTTAGGAAATGAAATCGTTACCATAAATTATATTTGCATAATTAGTATCTTACAGATTATTTATTATGGAATGTATGTGATACAATATTAGTTTCTTCCTTAAATATTAGTAAAATCGACAATTCCGATCTAAATAATGAAAATGTAAAACTAAAGATTTTAGGAAAATTTTGAAGTAATTGTTGAATCATTCAGTATTCGCATAAATATTTATTCAATTATCAATATCAAGTTGGATATTTATCTGTACAAAATAATTTATCGAATAAATGACTTTTTTTTTTTTGTCAACAACCCGACAATCGGTAATCTATATTTTTAAGCCAAGGGAGAAATAAAACCACTCAATGCATCAAAAAAAGTTGAGAAAAGAAGAAAGCATAGAGAATAATAGCTTCTCTTCATTGGCGCGTCATCGTAACCCTGGAAGAATAGATTGCGGGTTACGAAATTACCTCTTCTTCGCGCATTTTCCCTCCTCGAGTAATGCTTCTTCTCTGTTCTTCTCACAACTTATGCATTGGCTTTGGTTATATAAAAATCCTGCTACTCACTCGTAATTCACCAGTGAACAGAATTATTTTTGCATGGACCAAAATAAGCTAAGAAATACAAGTAACAACGAACTGGATGTAACATTGTAAAAATATTACATATTTATATTATTTTTTGGATTACCAAATGAAAATGAATGTTGAAACGTTACGCTTATGAGCGGAGGAGCTAATAATTATTCAGCCCATTTTTTTTTCTCTTTCGGTGAAGTTGAAGAAATGAGAAAAATTGTAGAACGTTAATAATTATACAGCAATAATTATGTTGCAAAAAAATATCAATAACAACTTATGAGGTTGGCAATTAAAAGTATTATTTAAAACTAATTCAAACTAAAAATTAATGTAACAAATTTAATAAAATCAGTTGTTTATTATACTGCTTTAAAGTAATTTTAGTTACAATAAGAATCTGCTAATATTTTAGATTTTTTGAGATTATTATTTAAATAGATAATTCAACAGTTTAAACTATAACAAAGTTATATAATTTCTGTTTTTACAATACAATTTGCACTTATATTTCTAGCCCTAATTTTTTGCATTTTATCCTAACTAAATTATATTTTATAATGTCATATTTGTATTAGGATATAAGGTTTATAATAGTTTTATTTATTATTCTTATGAATGATTTAGTTAACTCGTTTAAAAAATGTCTTACCATTGTAAATTTAACATTTTCGAAAATTTAATTTTTCACTACACAAGGCATCAAATATACTCTCATAGTAAATATTATCTTACTTAAATTATCTTATTTAAAAATTAGAATACAAAACTATTCGAGCCACAAGATTATTATTACCAGCGAAATATTATACTCGTAATTTATGAGTACAAACTGGGATATTTTATATAGTTTATAAAGTTGATTGTTTTATTGTACATGATTGATTATATCTAAAAACAAAAAGACAAAAAAAAAATAATAATAATAAAATTTTATGATTCATCTGGAGAAACTTTCTCAATGCAATAATAAAAAATTAGTTTATCGATTTGACATTGAAATAATTTACAAATATGCCATCGAAAGAATTGCTGAACATTTAAAATAAATTTCTTAATTAGTACTTTTGCAGTTAGAAAATGCATATAGTTGATAAATATTTTACGTATATGCACCTCGTCGTTTCGTATTAAAATCAATAAATATTAATTCTTATACATTATTGAATATTTATTTTATCATGTATAATTTTACTGACATTTCCACATTCATAATGATTGAAATTATTTAACTTTATTCAAATGTTGTATTACTCGTTAGAGTATATGAAATTTTATTCAATTAATTTTGCCGACAATTATTCAGTAAAAATAGCTTATCAATTTTATTATAATAATGAATGATTACCATAATGAATTATTTGTTTAACTTGTGGAAATTATGCAGAGATAATGAAAATAGTATTATTATCACTTGATTCGTGATAGCAAAAATTTCTAAAAAAAGAAAGTCTAAATATTTGTCTCTTGTATATTTATATAAATTTCTTATCGCAACTAATATATAATATATAATGTATATGTAGGTGTGAATGTTGTACACCAATGCAATAATCGAAAGAGCTTGTTAAGGCTATAGAAATTGGTTGTTCGAAATAAGATCATAAGTCCGCTATTGGGGATTTCGAACGCACGGCGTACGTATATACGTCACACGCGGCACACGTGCCACACGCGCCACACACGCCACACGCGCCACACACGCCACATGCGCCACACACGCCACACACGCCACACACGCACGCATGCTTACTACATCGAGCAGCGGCAATGTCTCGAAAGTATCTCGAGTATGGTAGTCAGGGAAAAATGGGACATGGCTATGGGGAGAGCCGTGAGCGGAAAGCTGCGAGAGGCCCATTGCGACACGAAGGACGAGAAGTAGGTTATAGGCGACGGTGCGGCTATGGGGTTACGCGCGAGTCTCATTCTTGTTGAAATGGAGAGGTGGCTTTCATGTTTATGGCGCAATTCCTGAGCTAGACTAGCGAGAGAGCTAATACCATTGATTTTCCGTTCGGGGCGTGGTGGAGAGGAAAGCGGAAGTTCCTCGTCCGAGGACTGCGTTTACAGTTCCGTCGCACTTGCGCTCCAAATACAAGTTTATAAAAAACCAACGAGTCATTCATTTTGGACAAATTCATCGACATATTGGATATGGATTGCGATAATATTAAGGGCTTTTAAATGTTGGCATCTTGTTGAGTTGTTGACTTCTCTTAATTTCAGTGGTTAATATTGACTTGAGACGGTCATACGTACGCACGAATGAAGAGCAACGCGATAACTTGTTAATAGAAAATTAAGTTACACGAAAAAAAATAGATTATTTAAAATATCGCATATACATAATTACCATGTTAATACAATACATAAATGTTCACATAATTTAGTATTTGAATTAGTGAACTGTGAATTTTTATAAAATTCTTTACAAATTGCAACGGATCCATCGAAAACTATTAAAAGACGGTTTACGATATAACGATGTTCCGTTTAGAATAAGCTATAAAAAGTTTGTATTAAAATAAAAATGTATGAAAAATAATTAATATTTGAGATTTGTATTTTTAATCAAACAAATTTGACAGTTATATATGCGACATCGCGGGACATTTCACACATCAATGTGCAATTGACAGGAAACGTTGAATTTATTTATTCCGTGGTTGTACCTACAACTTGCATATCGCTACAAATACAAATACAAATAAACTTTATCGTATAACCGCACCATCTGATGTTAAACAATAGGATAATATCCGTGTATGCTTAGCCAAGATACGTTGAGTCTTTACATTTGTTATAGATACAATTTATGGATATAATTATATAGGTAAGTTGCCTAATATCTATATCACATAATATCTATATGTCATAATATGTATGAAAAGTACTTTTAACTTTAGTATACATAGCTTAATTATTAAATGGGCAAATAATATAATTTATTTAAAACTATTTTATATGAAAGTAATGCGATTCGTTGCTATATTGGTAAAATCGTATCTTTTTTCTAAGTAGTTGCCACAGAATTGTGGTAAATGAAAGTAATATTATAACGTTCGTCCACTTACCGATTATAAGCATTTAATGGCAAAGTCCATTAACTAGAAGCCACAAGATTTTTTAGCAGTTAAATGTAGTAACGTTCAAAGGGAACGATTGGAAAGTTTTGAAATACTTATGGTCATACAAGATGTGAAATTCAGGGCAATATTCTTTTAATTTATTTTTAATATGTTAATTATTTTTTATCTTTATTTCTTTAATACGCACGCACGCACGCACGCACGCACGCACGCACGCACGCACGCACGCACGCACGCGCACGCACATATATATAAACACACACACACATATATATATATATATATATATATATATATGTGTGTGTGTGTGTGTGTGTGTGTGTGCGCGCGCGCGCGCGCGTGTGTATAAATTTACCGTCGATTACGTAGGAAGATAAAGTTGAATGTAATTAATTTAATTGCCATCTTCTATAATATGTACATATTTGTAAGGAAATATTAAGAATTAATACAATTTTATGTATCGTAAAATAATAATATTGACATAAAATTTAAGCAATCAATGAAATTGCAATTTTATAAAATTATAATCAAAGACTCATAGTTCAAAAATATAACTATATAAGTAAATTTTTGTATAAGAATTAAGTCAATGCTTCATTAAAAATATTGAAATAAATGAAATACAAATGTTTATATTTATATTACAATTTTGCAGCAATTTTATTATATATTTATTATATTTGTTTATTTAAAAAGCCATTAATTTATATGCAGATTAACCATGGCGATAAAAACTACTATACACAAGCGCGTTTAACTATGTTCATAACGATGTATAAATTACAGAAATGTTGAAAAACTGGAAAGTCGTTAGAAGGACGAAGAGTGGGTAAGAAATTCTTATGTAAATTATAAATAATATCAAAATTAAATTAGCAATTTCTAGAGTTTTATTTCTCATTTAAATGTTTGAAATCTCTTTAAATGAATAAATATGAATTTTAATTAAAGTCGATGCTGTTGAAGTAAAAAGTCACAATAATGAGGATACCAAGTTCAGAGATAATAGACCCTTATGAGTTGCCGAATAGCACCGAAAATCCACATAATCAATCATTGGCAATTTACATATCGTTTGATGGCCAGATTTATAAACTATCCGCATCCGCCATCTACATAGAAAAGCTAATGTGCATCGCTTCCGAATACGTGGGCTTACGTGAACAATCGGAGCTGCCATTTAATAAAAACGCCCCTAGTTACTTTAAAGGCAGTAGAGGCGCTCGTGGATGCGCATCCGTTATAAATTCTCCAGAAATTTCTCTCCTCTAGCGCTCGTAATTTTTCCTATCGCGAGTTTATGTTTATGGCGCGTGGCCAACCAAGGATACTCCAACAAGATTTCACATTCGATATTCATTTTAATGCATGTAGGAAGATCCCATTTTCTTGCCTTTTTGCATCATTCTTATCTACGTAAGCACGTGTTACGGCTGATTTTGCATTTAATAGCGGGGCAACCTTTTCAACCTCCTACCGGTATCTCCTACTTTCTGATCAGCGATGAATAATAGCATTACGCTAGCTTGTATTGTATATTCGATACTCGAAACTATTAAAATTGCACGATTAAACGAAAATTGTGCCAAGCGAATTATAATAAATTTTATGAATCGAGACGTACTAATGAGATCTTTAATCAGCCGTTGTATCGAGCAACATAAAAATTTCATCGCGGACTAAGAAACTCTTAATATGAGATGTCGCGTAAACTCGTATCTAAGGGAATATCAAATTAACAGCAATTGATGCATAATTTATAATCGTACGTTAATAAATTGATTAACATTGGACGAGCATTTTTCTAAGAATTTGTATAAAAAGTCTCGTACTAAATGCCAAATCTAAGTTCCAATTTCACAATTTATTCGAATAAGTGGCAGTTATATTTTATTCGAATGCACACGTAAAAGCCATAACTGATATTCTTAGTATTCCATGGTTTTACCGTATTCCAGCATTCAACCATTATCTGCTAATGTGGCGTGAAAATAAAACATCGCGCAAGTGAGAATCAAGGCTGCCGGTGAATATCTGGCGCGATATCTGGAGAAAAATAAGCAGCAAATGGAGAATTTCAAAGGCGTTCGAGAGGCGCCTTTTGCCCGGGCGTTGAGCAATTCGTGCGGTCGTTGCGCGTTACGCACTCCTTCACTTCCGGATACCCAAGGCATTGCCGAGGCGATATGCTCGCGCAATAGCGTATTCGCAAATTTGTAAGAGTTAGTGTAAGAGAGATAGAGAAAGATGGGTCTGAGGGAAAGCAGCGAGCGAGAAATGACAAACCGGCCTAACCGGAAATGCGTCACTCCAAAATACTGATCATAACAAAACGGCCCAAGGCACTTTAATTTTTATTTTCTTTACATCACCTTTCATCTAATTTATATTACTTCGTACGCTGTCATCCATTTTTCTTCGTCTTTTGTTACTTTCCTATAATACACGCGGTTACTTACATATCTAGTTCTTTAATAAATTTGTAGCTGCTTAAAGAGGAATGCACCGGTCGGTAATTGGTGCTTCTTCTTTCGTGCATTACAGTCCTTATTGTCGGCGAATTATGGATGCTTTCTGGCGAATCGGAAAACTAGTTTGATGACGAAACTCCACGGGTTAGATAAGAGGCATTCCAATGTTGAGCGATAAATATTTATACGAGGTAAAGAAAACGAATGAAACAAACCGCGATGCGATAATGGATAAAACGCGTATGAGCAAATGTATTCGCCGGTCATTAGTGTTAGAGCCATTCGCCGCTTTTCAAATTGATTGATCGAAGTGAATATAAAATATAAATATACGGAAAGGTAAATGTCAATTATCGATTTGGTTTTGCTTCGAAAAACTTTAGTACTAGTGACGACCATTTCGTAAGTTTGCATTATCGTGCATTAAAAGGAAAAATGCATAGTATATTCTTGACAATTATCATGTACAAGATTGGCATGTATTACAATAAAAATTGTTTCTCAATACATGATAATAAAATTAAATATTCTTATCAAAAATATTTCTTGGAACATTAAACTACTAATCAGACCTCGAAAAATAACATTCATATTTCGTTGATTTTTTTTTTGTTTTTTTTTGTTGTTTTTTTTTTTTGTTTTTTTGTTTAAATTAATTAAAGCGTACTTTGCTATTATTTTTTTCGATAAGATCAAATCAATTATTAATGAAGAGAATTTAAAATTCAGCGCTAAACATTCATAAATCTAACTGCTTATGTAGTATTAAAAGTTATAAATAAATTTCTTAAATATAAGATAATATCGTTAGAGTCTCAAGGACAGATATGTGAATACATTTATATATGCATTTAAGAATCCTCGGTATTCAAAAGTTTTCGAGGCATTTTTAAAAATATTTTACCCAAAATTATAATCAAGGCAATGAATTATGAGAAACCTTAAGCATTCATAATTTACATTTAATTTTAATTCTCCTTTATTACCGTGACGCATGGCATCTTATGTTAGATTTTTTTGTGATTCTATTAAAACTTCATAATACGTATTCACTATTATTTTCATTAATATTTTCATTTATATTTTCATAAAGATTGAAATTCAGCATACATATTTGAAAAACTTACTAGCTGAAAGCTGATGTAACAAATTTCTTTGATAAATTCAGCAAATGCATAACCCATTGAACAGTATAATATTATTATAATTTATTATTATAATTTATTATTTCAGAAAATAATAAATAGTCAGAATATATATAAAAATAATATATAAAAATGTTATATGTAGTTGTAACGATCACCTGTAAATTTATACGGATGCTACTTAGTACTCTGAAGGATTATAATCATAATTAATAAATTATTATAAATCATAAGTTAATAAAATAACAAACAATATAAACTAATAATGTTGTTTTTCATATTATATAGATAATTAAATTTATTAATTTGTTTTTTTTTTTTGTTTTTTTTTTGTTTTTTTTTTTGTTTTTCAGGTAAGTTACAATTCATCAGTAGCAAAGTGGCAGTGAAATATTATAGGCAAGTCGGATCAGCGATAAGATTATACTTACGATAGAGGGCATATCATTTATGTAAATAAACAATCGTAAAACAATGTGAAATCGATTATGCCGAAGTAATAAACGTAATGACGCACACGCAGAGAATAACAGGTGAAATTAATCTCATTAATATAAATTATCATTAGCATTAATATTAATATACAATTATATTTATAGCTTAGTGCAGTTTTATTCTTAAAGAGTTTTCACACTCTCGTCGAATTTTAAAATTTTTACTCACTATAGTATAAAAAAACATTTGATGCATTTGTTATTTAGGCTTTTTCAGGTAATAATTTAACACAGATAAGTTTGAAGGCTGAAAGCTAACAAATATTCACTATAAATTTTCACCGGAAGTCTAATAAAAAATCTGAACGATTTATTTAACAATTCTCCACGATAAAATAAAGGAATTAGTAGTAAGTTTGAATAAATAGAAAAATGAGAAAATAAAGCTATTTTAAAATATTATAGAAAAAATTTAGTCCATCTAGTCATAAGAAGAGTTTAATTGTTTATTTTACATTATTTTGACCTAATGAATTGCACGCTATAAAATTACAACAACTTATTATTTTATAATTAATTAACTTCGCACGATAATGGTGCACGAAATTTTTGTCACTAATGTTGCAAGTGACGGAAGAAAAAAATAATAACTTTTGTTAATCACTTAGACAGATACCAAGAAAAATGTACGTATTCTCGATATTTTTTCATCGATTACGAGAACGGGCAGATACAATAAAAAGACAGACAATCTTTGTAATATCTCATTGTGAAAGAGAAAAATTGAGCATATGAGGCAAGGCCGATGGTTATACTTCCACATGAAGAGGAAAGTCTTTTTGCTTCTCAATTATCTCTTTTTCACTTATTCATGTTTGTCTTTGGTTGTTTGGAGGGATGCCTCGTTTTTCATATCTTAAACAAGTCCGTGAACGTAAAGAGACAGGTACGTTATCACTGCATATGTCCCGGAAGTCGCTGACGTCGGAAAAGAAGACGTCGTTGTGAATGTTTAATTAAAAATGTCTTTCAATTTCATAAATTTGTAATATCATACAATGCTTACAATAATCAGTTCATTTGGTGTAAAAATTCAGAAAACACTTTGTCACTTTTTCTTTATAGACTAACCATCTTTCCTTTTCGACTAATACAATGCTCGAGCAGTTTTAAATTTTATATCCAGTGGAAATTAGAAAGTCTTCCTTTCTTCGGATATATATATATATATATATATATATATATATATATATTTGTTTGCAATAAATTACAGTAAATAAAAATTAAAAAGAAAAAAACAAGAAGAAAAAATTAATTTGAGATCAATAAAAATTATTCCAATTATAAACATTCCTTTATAACAATATTAAGTTATTAAATATATAAAGATAATTTACTATAATTACAAGAAAAATATATACAAATACATCAAAATCTTGCTATATTAGCGTTATTCAATATTAAATAATATTAATTAATTATGTTTTATTTTCATAGCTTTTAAAAAAATAACCATAATAAATTACAATTGCAAAAGTGGCATAACTATATAAATTTTGAAAACATCATATCGTAATATAAAATTGAGCGTCATAAAAATTTCATTATTTCAAGTTTCTTACAGCAATTTAAACTGACAAAAACTTGTCGTATAAGGTTATTAATTCAATCAAAGTGTTCACTCTTTATAAGATTCAAATCACCACTCCCTAATTTCGTTTTATTTCTGTGCACATAATAAAATTTCAAATTCATTTTACATTTTCAATAAACTTATTCAACTATAAAAATCATGTCAATATAACGAAATATAAAATATATATTATTTTCTACAATTCACTGTTACTCAGCGCCCTAAAACGAAAAAAAAAATTTTTTTTCGAAAAATTATTAATTGCATGAACCATAAATTTCATAATTACAAGTGATTGGTATTTAAATAAATGAAGAGTTAAACAAAAAGCTTATGTGGCTATACGAATGCAATTACTATAAGTACAAACGAAAGGAATCGATACATTTGATATTTTTGTAAGAATTCCAAGTTTAAAAGAAAAAATTAATTATATTTAGATATTTCTTTCAAGTCTTACAAGCATGAAACTCACTGTACCATAAGGTAAAACTTTTGAATAAACATATTGTAAATATAATTTTTAACACTTTGTTTATTAATCTTTATAACAAATTTTATTTCACTTATTGGTTTCATATATCTGCTTTTGCTTCCAGAAAAAGTAAGATATTGAAAAGGAAATATCGATGCAAATATTTTACCTATGACGTCAATGTATAAGAATGAATTATTAAAAGATAAATAAAATAATAAAATTCTTGGCAACTTGAAAAGAATTTCTTTCTTTCTCTTCCTCTTTTCTGAATTTTTGCTCTTTCCAATGCAACCTTGAAGTTTTTAATTTCATTTATCTTCCTTCACTAATTATTGCTTTCGTAATTGCTATTTTAAATGCTTTATTGCTTTTTCAAATAGGACAAATAATAATTATCTAATAATTTAATAAACGTTAAATTGAACGACGCTTATGTTTTAGTTATGTTTTGAACTTTAACTTCTTTTTTTTTATTATAGAAAAGCTGTTTAAACCAAACTTTTGTTACAAAATCTATCATATATTTACTACACTAACTTTATAAATTACATTTGAAGCGCATAAAGTGTAATAGTTATTTTATTTCGGAGTCATTTTATATTAATTAATTAATTAACAAAAAAATTATAGTTTTTTTTTTTTTTTTTTTTTTTTTTTTTTTTTTGGAAAAGTAAAGTGATAGAAAACACAAATAGAAATTGATATTGTTTTTAGAATTTGCCATTGAAAATAATTGTAAATAATGTTCAATATTGACACGAAGCAAGAGCTAAATTTAAAGTACACAAACCATATTTGTACGCTGCTATGTTAAATATGAAAGTAAATTGAACACTGAGAACTTCTTGCGTGATTGTTTATAGAGTATTATACAATAAATTTAGATAATTAAATAAGCAAATATAAGAATAATTTATCAATATGTTATTCGAATACTACAACGTAATTTCTTGTATATCATATATATTTTTAATTTGATGCAATTATGAAATATTTCATAAGGTGTATCTTATATCTTATTTTAAAATTATAATTATAGTTAATATGCGATAGAAAAACTATGAAGATGGTTTGAAGTAAAGAACAAAAAAAAAAAAAAAAAAAAAAAAAACAGATAAGCATATTATTATATTATTGTTATAGTTCGATTAAAATTCATTAGTTTCTATTTAAATTAATTTTTCATTAAAACAGTTCATTGAGTTAAATGTGTTAAAATTTGAAGCTGTTCAAATTAAACAATATTTTCTTTAAAGTATTTGATTTTTTATATTTGTTTAAATTATTATCTCCTAAATTATGTAAAGAATTTTTGTAAAATATGTAACAATTACTACAAAAGTCTTTAAAATCCTTAAGCCTATGAAATATGCATTTATTCATCATAATAAAATTTGAAATAATCATATGAATATTTCTATTGACTAATACATACTGACTATTTAAATAATAAATTAACTTCTTCAACTTAAAACACCTTTATAAGAATTCGTAGAATTATTTATATTAAAAGCACCTTCTTTTTTTTAAAATATGTTTCTCCGTTTTTTGTCGCTTAATTAATCACTATTTATCAATAATATATGAATATATTTATCATTAAATGCCTTCAATTTATAATTATCAAGTTTCACCTGCTTTTCTTATTCTGCAAGCTAGGATTTAAACAGAAATGTTTTTAAGAATATTTTGCTCTTATCATAATAAAATATGCACTCAAAGCTAACTTTTTTTATTTTTATGGATTATTTTCTATCATTGATTTTATTATATATGGTTAAAAACTTTATTCTTTGTCATCCTCCCTCTGTCCTCAATATTTATCATTTACGTTTTTTATACCATACTATTGTATAATGTAGTTTCAATATGTATTATTAAAGTTATATTGGTACGAGATGGTTTTCGAGGTTTTTGATTGATCAGTGTGTGCTCTCTCGTGTGTAACAAAGCGAAAAATCAATTGGCGCATCGGCTGGAGGAAGCCCCTTGGCTGGAGATCGACACCTGCACGAATCTCCGAGGTGTATCTTTGCTCCTTTGAGGACTGTCAGCCCCGAGACTCTGAAGCCGGTTTCAACCTTCCACATCCACCTCGTCCTGAACGCCCAGAGCTTCCCCAGAATCCCTCCTCCTCACCACTCCCGATTTCGGGATGCTGCTTCTCTTCTCTTTCGCCTCTCTTTCCTCCGATCAAAATCCTCCATCACTATCCTACTCTCTCTCTCTCTCACACACACATTCTCTCTCTCACACCCCCCCCCCCCCCCCCCTTCTCCCCCCCCGCCTCATGTATTATTACACCATGTCTATTAACGCTCGTCCTTAATAAGCCCCATTATATTTCATTGGTTATCGTGTCATTATCATATTAACATTTACCAGTTTTGCCATTTAAAAACTTAGCATAATTTTTAATATTTGATAGTTATTACAATTTTACATACAACGAATAGAACGAATTATTTCAATTTTTTTACATCTTGTAATATTGATTGAATTAAAAAAATTTTGAATTTTAATAATTCACACAGAATTTGCGATATATTTGTAAAACTAAGTAATTATATCTATTTTCATTTATGTATATATAGGTAATAATACTTTTTATAACAGTCTCGCGTTTCATTTTAATAAAATGAAAAGATCTCTGAAGATAAAAAAAATTTAATTTTATTATGAAGTGTCCTTTAGGATTTCATTGTAGATCGTGTTCAGCTATATTGTTGCAGTCAATTGTAAATATGTGATATTCATACTACACATTTAATGATATGATAAAAACATTTAGTTAGATAGTTGTATTAATCGAAATAAAATTAAAAAAAAAAATTCTTTCATTATGTTAACTGAAAATTGTGTATGTTAAATTTCTTGAGTAGTTAAGAATTTTTTTTTTTTTTTTTTTTTTGACGAGAATCAATAAACTCTGTCTCAATAATTCGACGCGTTATTTTTTTTTTCTCAGACTATTCAATCACCTAATTATGCCACAGGCAGAGTATGTCAGAATCACCCTGCCAAGATGGCACATCAGAAGTTTTGAACGGCAGTGTAATATGCGTTATGTCTAGCACTGCATTAAAATTCATTAAATCCGCGCTTTGCGATTACGTATGCCTCTTTAATCTTGCGTATGCATTGGAGTTTTTGTTTTTCTTTTTGCATTTGTTTTATTTTCTCTTCGTGCGAATAATACGAGTATAAAGTCAGACAAGTACAATCCTTCATATAAAAGTATGCTTATATTTTATTTCCTCTTTTGTTAACTTTTTCTTTTTCTTTCTCCACTTTTTATCTGCTATGTGTACATGCTGGAGCATATAATTTTGTACGCGAATTTTTAAGCACAAGGGAGCAATGAACATCAAAAATTTATACAAGCGATGTTGAGATGAGTCAGACCGAATGGAGATGTTTAAGTGAGTCGTGATCTTGGAATGGGGCGAAAATGTTAATTTCAAAATTGGACCCGATGGTTTTAAAGCGGACAGCACAGAATTTAAAGATACCGAAATGTTTACCGCTTTTGGAAGAAAACAACGTCGTATTTCATATTGCAGATTTTTTGTTTGGCTTATAGAATTGATTAACTATTGATGTTTAAATGTTTTTAAAGTATATCTGTAAATTCTATTTTACCGTATTATTTTAGTGCTGCATTAATTTGTAAATAATTTCATTATTATACCGAAAATTTAAATAAACTTGAGTTTAATAAATACCGTATTCAATTAATTTATTATAAATATCTTAATTTTTAATCTAATCTATATATAAATTATTGAAGTTTATTTAGACTTTAGTAAACATGTAATATGCATTACGAATAATATTTAATGTCATTTGTATCGTTTATCGACGTTTATTAGAAATTAGACGATATATTTTATTACAAATGTTAATATAACATTGCAATATGAAGTACTTCAAACCATTTAATATAATCAACACTAGTTGCAATACATGTTTTTCGTAATGTTAATATTTATCTAGAATATATCAGCGGAAAACGGATATTAGATAAAATAATTTGTTTTTAAATGTTTTTGATAAAATACACTATAACTCGTTATCCAATTAACATAAAAATTAGAAAATTAACACACATACCTTTTTGAATGTAGAAAAATAATACAAACATTTT
Source organism: Ceratosolen solmsi marchali (assembly GCF_000503995.2). Lineage (NCBI taxonomy): Eukaryota > Metazoa > Arthropoda > Insecta > Hymenoptera > Agaonidae > Ceratosolen > Ceratosolen solmsi. The sequence continues at coordinate 6,871,426 of NW_011948420.1, forward strand.
GGGATTACGCATTCTGAAATTATACACCTTGCATTCATAAAAGATTATACTGTTTTTTTGTTTTTTGTTTTTTTCTAAATAATGGAAATTGCTTTCATATTCAATGAAATTTATAATAACTTATATAAAAATAAAATAACTTTATAAAGGTGGATTATAATAGTGATCGACGCGATCACACACATGTAAACATGCAGTATGATTGCGCTCACGCCACTGTAAATGTATTAACGGAACAAAAAAATACGAAAAAAGCTTTGCTATTTATAATGAATCTATAATTATTTTTTGACAGATGATTTGTGCGACATAGAGATCAGATTCATTCAAATGAAATATAAAATCTTGATGGGCCTGCTTTTCATTTATTTTTCTTATATAGATTTTGCTAAGCAATCGTTATTAATTTCTTTTTTTAACGTTTTTATTTTCTCATTAATTGTGGATAAATTTTTTTAATATAATAATTTAATAAAAAATTTTTACTAAAAAACTTATCTAAATAACTTTATCTAGCATGTTATTTATCCGATAATTTGAGGTTATTTTATTTAAACAGTTTTGGAATTATCATGTAAGATTAAAATTGAATGTAAGGTATGCTAAGGTATTTTAAAGTTCACTTAAATTTATTGAAAAGCTTAAACTTCTCAAAAATGTATTGTTATACGTACACTTTATTTCTTTCCGGGTAACACAAAAAACATTTTTTATGGTGAATTTCGAAATCCAGAATTAAAAACCGGTCGATAAGACATCGGCGTCAATGGTTAAAAATTAAAATTTCATATTGAAAAGTTTCTTATACGTATATCGGGTGCGCGAAATCGAATATAAAAGATAATTAAATAAATCAGAACACAGAAAGATTATTTTAATATTAAATCACAATTAAATCACAAAAATTAAATGAAATAATTTAATGATTAATTACAAAGTATATATAAAAAAGAATAATATATAAAATATACAAAAATAAATTCTTTCGATATAAGTATGAGTGGCATATAAATAATTTTATATAAAGTTGCGCATAACTATTTATGTATTTTTTTACTTAACACAATTTATTTATCATAAATAATCTTATTTATAATAAGACATTAACGTATGATATAATCATTATTGCCGATAGTTTACAATATTTTTAACAAATACCTAATCCGTTTGTGGAATTAATGACAATTAATATATCCGCTCTTTTATATAAATTTCACAGATTCATCAAATATATCAATAATAAATGTAAATAGATATTTTTATAAATATATGTATTTTGGCCATTGTACTCTATTACGTAGAGTATAATAGAAATCCTTGAAAAGCCATGAAATTTCAGATATTTATATATTTTTAAAATTCCTGTTGTTTCTAAATTTTTATAAATAAAATACTACTTTGAAACTTACACTGTCGAATCTATATTGAAATTAATATTACTGTTAAATATTTGAATTTTTAATTTGAAACTTTGAATTCTCACAGTTTATAATGGTCGTTACAGTTAAAAGTATTCATTAATTGATATATTTATTAGGTTTGTTTGTTAGTTAAGCAAAAATTAACGCAAGATAATATCAAATTTCAAATTAACATCATAGATAATTATCGGCAAAAGTTATAAAAATAATATTTTCTGAAGTAATTTAGAAACTAATCGTTGTTATTAGATTTAAGATGTATCAAATGTTACTAAATCTAAAGGTTTTAAGAAAATCTTTAAAGGTCCATTTTGCAAAAAATAAAATTTCAAAGACATCGACAACATGTTAAGAAGCATTACTGTATGAGGAATAATAATGATATAATACGTAAGAGTTATAAAGTTCATTGACTTATTGAAACAGAGCGAAGAAATGAATTTGAGCCATTGAGTGATTGTACCAGTTGCACTTAAAACTTCTGTACTTGGCTCTTGAGAATTAAAACTATTGAGTTATTCATTCGATCGAGTCCTTTTAAACTTTAAAGTGTGTTGACCTGGATTTTTCAAGATGGCAAGCAAGTGCCATCACGTGCGTCCGATTTGCTTTATACGGAAGATGTATAATTAACCATAAGAATCGCCGGCCACTTATGCAAAAGCAAGTTTAGGTTTAAGTGTTCGTAGTGTTCGAGTGTTCGTACGCTCGTGAATAAGCAGTTACGAAGCCCAATAAATCCTCGCTTTTTCTATAATGTTTTTGTTGAAGAAAGTAGTGTCTTCTATACTTTTTTTTTTTTTTTTTTTTTTTTTTTTTTTTTTTTTGGTACGATCGTGCTTTATGTCTTATATTTTATATCGTTACAGATGTTAATATGTTAGTTTTAGATTTAAATGCATAACGCAAGAGCGGGAGTTTTTTGAACTCCCGATACAATTTAACATTTACTTACATTATAATGTACATTTTATTGCGATTGAAAATTTTTTTTTTATATTAATGACGTTTGCCTCGCGTACATTCAATTTATAAATCAAATTTTCATATAAAATTAAACAAGAAAATATTCATTTATAAATTGACATTGTAAGTTTTACGTGAATTAAGTAATTGTCAATATATTTTTAAAAAATGAGATAAAACACGTACAGTGTGAAATTCATTTCACTCAACAAACATTCAATATTAATTGGACGTAAACGAATTATAAAAAAAAAAAATCATTTATTATAAATTAACGATGGCGCAAACGTCACACATTGTTCAACAATACGTTTAAAGTATAAGAATAAGACATAAAATTGCACAGATAGTTACGCCTCTTTTTATGAAGTACATTTTCAGTATATCAATAGTAAAAGAAAAAAGAGCAAGAAAAAAAAAATATGCAGATGCTCGGTTACAAATAATTTTGGAGCGTTTTATCCGGCATAAAATAAAATTACATGTCAATCCGACATGAATTATGACATTAATCTACAAATAATAAAATGCCTTGAATAATTTTTCTCTATTTTATTCCTTACCACAATACATATATTTTTCTATTGCAAAAAATACGGATGTATAATGATAACTTATGGTTTAAATGAAATGTTCAGTTGGTTGTTTTTCGCTATAAGAATATTAAACGAACTGTAATATTATTCTTATAAATGATGGTGTTTGGACTACTTTAAATAATCTATATTCTAAAGGATAAGTGGCATCGCTCGTATTCTGATTCTTAAAAGTATATTTGCATTTTCTTACGCGAGTAATCATCGCCAAATTATCATTAATTTTTCAACTATTACTTTTTGCGTTATCAATTTTAAACAATACTTGTTAATAATTTATGTGCATATCGTACTTCGCCTAGGTAAATCAAGCAAACTACATGACGATAAAATTCACTCCTTTATCCTTTATGTGCGTTTAAGAAAAGAGAAAATTAGCAAAACCGGATTCTACTCTCAATTTACGCGTTAGTAGATTTGTTACTTTTTATCGAACGAGTGTCGCGTGAGTCTGTGGCACAAATAAAAAATTGTTGTGTCTGACTCCAAATACCAGACAAGTGGTACATCGATGATAAATTCCTAAGTTTCGATTTCTTCGCAAAACCTATGAAATAAAAGTTTACATATTTTACATCGAATTATTTAAACATTTTTCGCGCTATTTCCAATCTTGTCTTTATCGCTTCATTTACTCTCATTGATTATTCTATTTTCTTTTATTTGTCATTAATTTTCTTTAAGTTCTTTTGTGCTCCGATTTCCATAAGTAGACGAAGTAATATATATATCTGTAAATATTAATTATCATAAATTTATTTTTTATGCGCTGCTTTTTTTTTTTTTTTTTTTTTTTTTAGAAATTCATAGTTTTTTAAAAAATAAAAATTTCTTTTTGAAATAGAAGTTTTTACAATATCCTGTAGCAATAGAATTTTTGTGTGGTGAAGATATATTTTTGTCGTGATTGGGATTAAACTTCATCGTTGCTTTGTGAATATTTCCTTATTTTCTTTACAATTTGAAATCGTTGACACGCATCTAAACGAAATTCAAAATAATCCGGAATTTAATCAAATTCTTTTTACTATTTTTTTTTTTAATAAATACTATTTCATAAAAATTCAATTATATACTTTCCTTTCATTTGTTCATAAGATAAATTAGTAATATTTCTTGTAATTATATGAAAATTATGAATTGCAAATAATAATTCGCGAACATTCGCTATTAATCATTGTTGTATTATGAGTTGAAAAATTCAGGTATTATTTATATTAATTAACAATTAATAAAATTTATTCTCATTTAGAACTCTTTTCTCGTCATTCTTTTAGGAAGAAAAACATTTTCGAATAAATTTTATTCATTTGAATGAATTAATAATGAATTTATTTATTAATGAAATTACCGAGACAAAATCGTTACATTATAATTGGTACAAAAATTTAAAAATTTAAAAATTTTCTAAGAAAATTGATATAACAATTCTAATGAAGATTGTTAAGTATAATTTAAAAAAAAAAAAAAAAAACCAACATACCTAATAAAAAACTAGTGATTATAGACTAGTTATAAGGTATATGAACTATAATTTAATATTCCATCAGTTAATCGCTATTTAATTTCAACGTCTTTACTATTTAAAGTTTGCTCATATTTCCAAACGAGGAACAAGAAAAAGTATAGAGAGTGTAAAGGAAAAAACTCATCCACCTTCTTTCCGATGACTGTAAGATAAGGAAGATATTATTCCTTCGCGATGACCCTTCTGCAGCCGTTTTTTGACTCCGTTCTGTGTTTGCCCTCTCTCTCTCTCTCTCTCTCTCTCTCTCTCTCTCTCTCTTCGCCACCGAATCTTCATCTGCCATTTCGGATAAACCGAGTCCTGAAAAAACTGTAGGAGAACTTTTGTGAAGGAGCAGGACTCGGAGATGGAACGTAAGAAAAGTAGTGCTGACTTATTCGAGAAATTGAGGTTCCAAAAATTATGGTTGGATTTAATGATATTTTAAGATTATTAATTTGAAAGTAACGGCATCACGCGACTTTTCATTACGATTTAAATACAGTTGTACCGTTTCTTTGCTTCATTTTTTCCTCACATGTAATATACCTTTTAATATAGAAATATCATATAGATTTTTCATGTAATGCAAACAACGTATTATATAGAAAATTAATGTACAATTATCTCAAATAACTTGTTCATTACTAAAATCAATACGATACTACGTAATTTCTCTTTTATCTCTTTCTTTGATCTTTCATCTGTTTTTTATAAAATTAATATATAAATTTGTATGAAAAACAAAAAAAAAAAAAAAAAAAAAAACAAGATAAGAAAAGAAATTTGTTTACTTGATTATCGATTTACTTGATTATGGTGTAAGCCATCCAAGCTCGATTCCGCTTTCTTATTATATCGTCTAACTTTTCATAAATCAAAAATACATAGAAAAAGGTCATATCGAGCAAGTTCATTGTACTAGCTTGACAAAGTTACGAGCAATAAATGTCGAAGAAGTGAAATTGTTACGCCACCCGAAAGCAAAGATACGTTGAATTTTCTTCGAATGTCACAAAGGTGCTTATTAAAAACGTCTTGATCTTTGCTCTTTATCCCTCTTCAACGACTATTTTTTTAATTTATTGTAATAGTGTATTAGTATGCCTTCACTGGAATTTCCATTACAAGTTTTAATAAGCTCAACATCACGAATGACGTGGAAATTTTTGACTGCTTGTACTCATACTTGATTTCATTTCATTTAATGGAGGGGAGACTGTCGCACATACGTCTCAGTGTATTAAAAAAAGAATGAGAAATTGAAAATTATTTGGATGAACAAATTGAGATTGAAGTAGTAAAAGTACGGATGAGGAAGTTTACTTTTCTATCACGCGTCATCTTCTTAACAACTATTTAAATTAATTGTACTCGACAGAAGTGATTTTTTTTTTTTTAACCACAAAGTTGTTTCTCTAAAATAACTACTATTTCTATTCTTATTCGTCTTTAAACATATTTCTCATTCATAATTTCCTTCCCTTTCTACCGTAATAAGTGTTTGAAGAAAAACACTATTGTTAATGTACCTATTTTTAACGTGCATCTCACCATATAAATATATAAAACAAAGAATTATTACTTGTATATAAATATATAAAAATTACATTAATTTAATTTAAATAAATAAAGTGTGATGCTAAAAAAAAAAAAAAATAAAAAAAATGACAAAATCGTGCTAATTTTATAACGAATCAATTGCAGAAAATAAATTAATAAAAGCTTATACTTCTATAATATAATAAATTATTAAGTATAGAAAGAAAATTTGTTATTATACGAAATATCACTGGAAACAAAAATTATGACAATAATAAAATCAAAATTGATGGAATGATTATTACTATTAAAATAGCTTATTAATCGAGACAAATTTACGAGCTCTTGTATTGATTGTCAAGCAATTCATAATTGAATTGCTTAAATTCGTCCGCATTAACTAAATTTCTTTTAAATTGAGTACCTTTTACAATGGCGGTAGTTTAAAGTTTTATTATTACTTGAAAAATTTTTCACAAGTACGAGTACAGGCACCTTGACTATCTAATGTCAAATTTATTTTATATTTTTTCACAATGATTTTAATTAAGAGAACGTATGAAAAATATACCTAAATAAAACTGCTATGTAATATATAGTTAAATGCATATGAAATTTCACAGTACTCGACCAAAGTTAATCAAAAAGAGATAACATAGACAGGCACCATATGTGGATTTATAACCTCGCCAATCTCGCTACATATCCATATATAAATACTGATGCGGCACGTTATCTGGTACGTTTCACTTTGAATTTTTCACACCCACTTGAAATCTCTCACTATATATACATACACACATATATTCGCTCAATTTTCACACTTATTTTATTGGTCAAATACTTAATTTATAGTTATATTTGTTTCTTAATAATCTTTTTCCTACCTTTGCATTACATTTAATGTACGTCTTATATTCGACGTATTAAATATTTCTAGATATGGGAGAGAGTACGCCAAGAAAATCATTTATTTTCACTCGAATAATTTGCAACTGTAAGCAGTAATTTTAACGTAGCACAAGTAAGATTTATGATTTATCTGTCTTATATACAACAAATTATAAGCATAATACCGAATTTTTAAGCCCCTAAAATCCAAATACAAGAACGCTGCTCGATAGTTGATTATATGACAAGAAATAGAATTATAAATTCTAGAGAAATATGATAATAATAAAATAAACCTTATAAATAATGAACTTTATAACATAATATTTGTTATTTCAATTATTTCCAATTCCAAGTGTGTATTATGGTTATGTTAATCTATTAAGATATTTTTTTTTATATGAATAATTAACTTTCAACGAGTAGTCGAAATGCAACATTCAATACAAACGGCACCTTGATTAATGCGACTAACCTACTTGGATCAAAAGTCACCTGAAAGAAAAAGTTACTGGAATCTTTTGGAATCCAGCCGACTTACAACATATATTTTCTTGCACCTTGTCCTACAAGAAGCAAAAGGGAATAATCGAGGAACGAGAGAGAGAGGGAGAGAGAGTGAGAGAGCGTGAGAGAGGGAGAGAGGGGGAGAGAGAGAGAGAGAGAGAGAGAGCGTGAGAGAGAGAGCGTGAGAGAGAGAGAGAGAGGGAGAGAGAGAGCGTGAGAGAGAGAGAGAGAGAGAGAGGGGGGGTGGAGGAGGAAGATGGCTGGGGCAAAATTACGCATGGACCAACCGAATAAATGCGTAGCGGGCGAGAGGAGAGGAAAAATGCGACGAACCGTTAGCAAATCGAAACACGTGGCTCTTTGCGAAATAAGAAAAAATGACAGCTTAACTGTACTACTATGCTTGGAGCCCAACTCGAACTTTTTATCCTTATTTTTCTGCTCTTTTACTTATTACGCGTATCTCTTTTGTATTTGCACGGCGAAATTGTCTAATGTGCATTGATAGGAGCATTTAACACGATCGCAAAGAAGCCTCTTGCTTAATCACATTTCTACATCAATGTGATAAAAATAGTTAAAATGGCTATTTTGCCCATATGTAATAAAATAATAATATTATAATTCGATAATATTCACTTACTCCTTCCTATTCATCAATGCTTAAAAATGAAAATAATTTCAGCAATGTTATTTTGGAGAATCTGACTTGTAATTTTTGATATTTAAAATATCTAAATGATCTAAAGTATTTTATTCTTCTTTTATTTGTTTTATTTGATTACAAAAATTATCTTCCTAATGATATAATCGACCTGACTGAATTTGAATATATTATTATTTGATAATAAAATGTCTCGTATAAGTTTAACAGATCTTATTCGTATATTGTAATTCTTTATTTTCCACATGAGTATACAATGAACATTAAATTTGCCCATTAATATTAAAATTTGGCATATGACTTACTTGAGGAGACATGTCAGTGTACATTAAAATCTGCTTCAAATTGATACTTATACTTTTTACTCGCTAAATATTGCTAGAATTATACTATTTGATTATTAATAAATAAAAACTCAGTTACGAATCGTAATATCATCACGTATTGATTATATAAATATCAATTTTTTAAAATAATTATAAAAAAATTATATTGTTTATTATAATTTCAATTTTAATTCTATTTATGTTAACTTATATTATTTATTTTTCTTAGAATGGTGATTTAAAGATTGTTGACGTTCGAGTTTGATGTTTATAATTTTAGTATATTTATTATATATTAATAATAATTCTATCATTATAATTTAAAACATTTAATTTGAAATGCAATGATTTTTAATATTAACGATGAAAAAACAATTAAATAATAATATACACGTAGAGAGATTATAAAATAATTTTCTATCTTATATGTAAATAGATCGAATGTAATATATTTAATTCCTAATGAAAATGTTTGTTAAAAATAAAACAATTACACAAAATTGACTTGTTACTTCTAGATAAAAAGTCTAAAAATATGAATGTATTTTCAAGTATTAAATGTTGTATATAATCATAACTAAAGGATAATTAAATTAAAGAATATATAAGGGTAAAAATCAAATAAGTATAAGTCGAAAGGATCTTGAGCAATTAGGAATTAATAGATGAGCTCATATTTTTTTCCTTCTATTTACTAAAAAGTTACTAAAACATTGCTAAATACAAAACGAAAATTCTGTTCACTGATTTTAAAGGAATGCCAATTGTAACAATAATTGTTCACATTTTCTTTTTAGACTTCGAAACTAAGATTTGACCCTGAATTAATAAAACAAGAAAGATTAAGCATTAAATATTTATGAAATCAATATGATGAAGTGTCGAATGAAATGGTTTGCTCGATAAGTTAAGAAAAGACGGGGAAAAATGAGTAATAACGCCATGTACTTGGAGACATGAGTCATCGGTATTTTCACATATACCAATGAATCTTGCATGTTAATTCTCGAACTCATTCTCAAATCAAACTCATGAGTCGCCCTCGGGTAAAAAGTGGCCTCATGGGAAAGAATTTGATGCAATTACACAAGTAAACGTCATTCGCTGGAGCTACGCATTGCACGTTGGTTATTCACTTCCTACGGTTGAGTAAAAATACATTTTCTGCTATTTTCTTTCCAGGTTCAGTACCATCTGTTTCATATTATATAGAGAATGTAGCACTATAATGGGGACAGAAGAATGGCAGATAAGAATTGCTAGGTTCGAGTGAAATGTTAATTCTTTAAAACGCGAATTTGAATGCAGTTTTGCATTTTTTCATTATTCATGAAAAATTAAAGAAAAAAAATATATGTCTACAAACGAATGGTTGGCCTAATTTAGCCTTAATTCTTAAACTATAATTATCATTAATTCAACTTGATTTCATTCTTTATAAACTTCATAAATAATAATTAGATAATAATTTAATTTATATTTCATTATATTGTAATAATTATTTTGTATTAGCTAACCTTTCAAGTTTATATCTCTCCACTATTCATCAATAGTATATGGATTTTATAATTTCATATATTTATGTTAATACAAGATAATTAATTCAATTCAATTTAGTTGAATATTTATGCTCAATTTCCATTATACAAGATCATTTCAAGCCTATATTTTTAACAATCAATTACTCATTACAAGATTAATACAATATTTCAGTATAAAAAGATTATTTTTCTTTACGTATTTAATTTATTGTTGAATATTTTGCGTTGTTTTGGTGAAAAAGATAACAAATTTTAATAAACTAATCAATTTATGGAATTTAATAATATATATAAAATTTCTGTGTAATAACATGTAAAATTTCAAGATTCAATGTGCTATATAATTATTGAAAATATCAATTTTTAGCAATACATTTATATCAATGATGGATTATAAATTAATAATGTATATATATATATTTATTTATTTTTTTTTTTGTTACTTTCTCGAAAGAAAATTTGTCAACATCCAAGTAAACAATATCAAACTTTTTAATATTATTTATATATATATATATATATAATAGATTAAATAAATGTAACTTTAGGACAAGTGAACAATAGTATTAAGTTAATAATTATTTATTGAATCAGTTTCGCAAATAATATTAAAAAGTTTCATATTGTTTACTTGGATGTTGTTAAATTTTCTTTCGAGAAAGCGACAAAATGAATAATCAATTTGGAATGAAATATTTGAGACATACTTTGAATACGAAAATAATATAATAAAATGGTTCATTTTATAAATTTTTGTCGTTATAATGAATCATTAACTAATTTTGACAAAACATTAATTTACATTTTTAAATATCTTTGAGAATTATTTATATGGAGGTATTAAGTGTCGCGTAGTTCAAGCATTTATCATCGATTTCTAGATGAATGTTGTGAGCTATATTTTACTGTATTTTAGAAAGTATATTAGTTGCCGTTTCTTATATAAATTATATTGTATTCGACGATTTATTCGACCTGATATCAGTAGTGGCTAGAGATATAATAAATTTTGCTTAAGTGACAAATAAAGGACGGAAGAAATGTTAAAAGGAAGAAAAATAGACTCAGAAATTATCTTATCGTGGAGTGGAAGTGAAAGAAACATAGGCGTAGGATGTACTCATTAGGTTTTTCCTTCTCTTCTTCAGATAGATATGCGATCCTGGAGGTTTGTTAGATATCGATATGGACTTACTTTATGTAAAACTTTGCTAAAAAAAAAAAAAAAAAAAAAAAAAAAAAAAAAAAAAAAAACATGTATTTAATGTTAGTTGAGCATATTTTAAGGATGTTAAATTGGAGCCAATGAAATCATTCTCATTGATGTTTAATTTATTTTATATATTACAATGTGCAGATGCAGATTCCGTGAAAAATTAGATTATAAATATTAACGTATTTTTGTGCCATAGAGCCTTTACTTTATGACGTGGATAAATTAACCTCGTGTATGTAAGATTTCATCAATATCTCTTAATTTTTATTTGTATTAATAATACTCGAGGAGCGGTGAACTGGCGCAATGGTAATGGAAAGATCATGGTTTTAGGTTGTATCAGACTTATATTAACGATATTGTATAAACAAAGAAAGGATAGGCGGTCACACCTTCAGATCCTCGGTAATTTTCTTGGCGAATCCCCGCGAATCCGGTGAAAGTGGCGCTCCTCGTTCGCAGTGAAATCTCCGGCGACGACCTTGAACTGGTGCATCCTAGAGAGAGAGAGAGTCAGATGTGCGCCACAGTTGCTCACCAGATATCTGTGCCACGAAAAAGGAAAACTGCTCGATTCTAGGCCATATGCAATAACGAGTCACCGATACTCTTTATCCGTTACGTGTTATCCTTATTCCAGTCTATGAATTTTGCACTCACAATCTTCAAATACCTTTGTTCTCTCGACTGTGAAGCGAGAAGAAACCTTACTAACTAACATTATTATTATTATTATTATTTTTTTTTGTTTTTTTTTTTTTTTGTTTGTGGCATTACTAATTAATTGCGGAGACTTACAGCATACCACCATTAATTAACAATAATGAAAAACGTAACAGAGTAATTTTAGAAATTTTACGGATGTGTTTATATAGAAACGAAAGATTATATTTATGAAATACAAATTAATGCTAATAGATAAATATATTTGTTACAATATTATTCAGAGAGAAATTTTTCAACTTATGCGAGCAGACAATTTTTCGAAATCAAGTATGTACTAATATAAATTTAAATGTAAATAATTAATTTTATTAATAATATATATATATATATATATATATTAAGTAAAACGGTAATGTTTTAATAATAGTATTCATTTGTTTTTCTTAACGAAAACGTCTATAATAATAATAATAACAACAATAATAATAATTATTATTATTATTATTATTATTATTATTATTATAATAATAATAATTCACAAATATCTAAATATTTAATATTGAATGATTCAACTACGGTATGACGAATACACACAAATGTGAAATTACATCCAATCGTTTACCAAAAGTTCGCTGTAAAAAATTATCGAGCTTTTTTAATAGTTTAAATTAACGATCCTATTCTTCCGTGTAATAATGCTAGCTTATCTGCGAAAGCATTGTATAACAAATAGATAAAAAAATTAAGCTTATCAACAAAGCTCTTATCTGTCTAACGATAGCAAAAAACAAAGTATCACCGCGCAACAAGTACGTCCGCATTCTTTACATGTCCCGTTCATAAATCAATGAGAATACAATACACACCTCGGACTCATAATCTTGCTCAAATGTTGGCGAGATCAGACCTTTAATATTGGTCTCGAGATAGTTAAGGGGGATTAGACGTATACACGCAGACTGAAAGGTAAGAAGAAAACGAAGAATCGGTGAAAGCAAACAGACGCTTGTTTCTTTGCTTTCCTTGTAGGCTCGAGAGGGAGGATACTAGGGTTTTCAAAAGTTTTATTACACCATTATCGACTCTTTTGTAAAGATTATGTGTTAACAAATAACAATTAAGAGTATATATATATATACATTTTTTTTTCTTCAAATATATTTAAAGTAGTAAATTGCTATATATTATTAAAGTTATATTTACAGATTAATTTGATCTATACAAATCATTAATTGGATAAAGTTCAATATGTAATGTGGCTGTTCCTTAAAAATACTTAATATATTTGATTTATTTGGACTATCAACATTTATATCAATTATTCGTTTTTATATATTTTTTATTTGTTATGTATATAAATACATTATTAACTACATATTTCGCAAATATCGTTTAACTAAAAATACAGTGAATTGTATATAACTTTTTCATGTATAACTTTTACATATTGAATAAATTATGATATATAAATATTCTTGTTTTAAATTTCAAAAGTATAAAATTGCAGAGGAATTAGTTATTTTTAACTTTGATGAACACACATACACACACGCGCGCGCGCGCGCGGAATACAGACAAATATGTAATCGATACATCGAACATTTATTTATTTATTAAATTTATCTATAATTGTATTACTAAACTTTGGGTAATCATAGATAAATAAGTAGCAGGGATTTTACATTAATAATACTCATCCATTATTATCAGTTTCTACATAGATATTTGTTTATATATTTATAACTTATAAAAATCAGTCTTTATCTATAATTTGAGTAATACCTAAATTAATGTAATTACATTTTTGAAATTTTTACTTGGTCCAATCATGTACACATATTTATATAAAAATCTATTTATATACAAAATGAAAATAAATTGTAATTAAATTAATTAAATCATTACTATTAGAAGATATGTCTTTTATTTGAAATTTTTTGACGGTAAGGATATATTATTTTATAAGTAACAACGTTCGTTGAAATACCTTTTAACGAGATCAAATATGAAATAATTGAATTCTTCATAATTTTTGAACTATGTAATTATTTAAGGAGGAAATAATAATTTTTACTTATTGACCACGTTATTATATCAAGTTAGGTCAATTTTACCGATTTTGTAATTAGGATATTAGTTAATAGGTTGAATTGATATAAGTTATATAAAATAGAAATTTTCAGTATAAATGATTACAAAACCTTTTTATCCAATGAATTGTTAATCGCAATCCAATTTTTATTCTATAAAAGTATCTGTGCTTGGATATTATATTACGATGACGAATAAAAAAAACAATTGATCATACCCCTACATCTATATAAGTCGAGCTGAAACATCAAATACAACATGTACAACATTATCATCTGTTGATTGAAGTTCTATTTTTGAGTGCATTGCTCATATATATTATAGACGATTCATATAAAATATTACTTAAAGATTATGATTAAAACATTAATTTTATTAAACATTTTTAATTATAAAATAGATTAATCTTTTATTTTGTGGCAATGACAATGTCATGTTTCTTTTGAGGAGATCAAGAATTATCAATAACGATCACTATTCAATTTCCTTTATTAAGCGAACGTATTGAGAATAATAAAAGAAAAATTATAATTTATATGGTTCATCTTTATTTGGTAATTATTATTGATTTGTGGTTATAGAGTAGCGTAGCAGAATAATCAGCTTTTCCACTTTTTCATCAGTCCGTAAAGGGCCAGAATTAACGATATTATAATTGTAATTACTCTTCCGTACTTTTGATTATTCTCGTCCTGTACAATAAAGCAGTAGAATTCCAATTTTTCTACATTCTTATATGGAACGCTTTCAAATAATGGAGGTTTCTTGATGCAACAAGATTATTATGTTTGCATGATTCTTTCCAGTCTATAATCGTATTGGTGGGATAAATTGAAATTGTTCCTCTAATAATGTATTACTTTTGATAAGGCAAATTTTTCTAATAGGAGAAAGAAAATAATTAAGTAATTAAATGAATAAATAAAACTGAAATATATTCTGTCGCAATTTACGGTAACGGGCTTTTAAAATAATAACTGTAAATTCATTATTCATAATAAATTTTTTTAAATTCATCATAAACGACACATTTTTTTCCACTATAAATAAAAAATTGGCACACTATGAATTCAATACATATCTCGTACAAGTGCAGTATTAACTTTCTTTATAAACTTCATAAAATATAAGACAGATAATTTTAACTAAAATCTTTATACTTTCTATATTATACGGAATCAATCAAAAGTTCTTAGCTTATCGTATATTCATAGCACTGGAAGATTGAAGTCTTTTCCTCGCGGCAGCTGTAAAATAGCAAATTTTCACATAGTTAATTATTAATATTTATAAAAATAATTAAAATATTCGAATGTAAATAAAACAAAATTAATTACAAATAGTAAATCAAGGTTACTTTCCAAAAGTAAAGGTATGCTAATTAAATACGATAAAATATCTTTAGCAAAATTAAACTAATTTTACTATGATTTTATTTTAATGTGTAAGAGAAAAGTCGGGCGGTTAGATGCTGAAATAATTATGTTTTTTTTTAAGTTATACTTTACAATTTGGAAAAGAATATTTTACTTTGAATTCAACTATACAAATGCATTTAGTACTTAAAAACACACACGCGCACACACCGATATATCTTACAATATTGCAATACACGAATAAAAGTTATGATAATAAACTAAAAAGGAAATTTATCCATTTTGAAGATTATTATATTAATTATATTTGCAAATTTTAATAAATCAAATGTTTTCAAAATAAATATTCTATTTATTATATTACGATCTTTGACATTTAAAAAGTATCATTACATTTAATATCAAACAGTATTGAAAAATATTATTTCAACTTTTTTCTTTTCTTTTTTTAACGATAAAATAATAAACGGATGTTAACTTTACAAATACTTTTTTTGCGCAATATTTTTTTCAAATAAAAAGAAGTAAATACGGAGTCAAATGTTTATAACCTATCATGGATGTAAGTTAAACTTTAAGGTAATATAATTAATTAAATATGTCTTGTTATAAAATTCGCGATAGTAATTAACAACGTATTAAATAAAAACAAAAAACAAAAAAAAACAAAAAAAAAACAAAAAAAAATAAATGTACAGTGAAAGAGTTACGAGAAGATAATTTTTCTGTGAATGTGCGATGGGCTTTTACCGTGAAGAGAAATCTAATGAGATTTTATCTCTTGTTTTTCCATGCGCGTGTGTACGCACATACGTACTTAAAGAGTTACGAGAAGATAATTTTTCTGTGAATGTGCGATGGGCTTTTACCGTGAAGAGAAATCTAATGAGATTTTATCTCTTGTTTTTCCATGCGCGTGTGTACGCACATACGTACTTCTCGATTCTCAAACGTTCGATTATGTCTAATCATTTCGAAAGCAAATCCCTTTCGTGAACGTTTCACTCGTGATCGTGTAAACTACTTTTGGCCTTTCTCGGTCGTATCTCATCTCTTATTAACCACCATAGACATTTATATAATTGCCCTCACTTTTCATTGTGCTGAGTTTACGGTGAAGTATAACTAATTTCCTTCCATTGTTCTGATATGCCTTCTTCATGCAAACTCGGGTAGTTCAATATGCGTTCTGCTATGCCAATAAGTTAATTAGCGATATACCAGCCTGACATAAACAAAAAATTATATATTACACAGAATGTGCAAATTAATCTGATTTAAATGATTTTTATATTTTCGTCAAATTTATATGAAAATTTTTGTGTAATTCAGATTAGGTTCAAACATTTTTTACGACTACATTCTTGCATTCCCTTACTAATTGTAACAACATTGATCTTTTTATTTTTTATATTATCATTGATAACTCATAAAAGAAAAAAGAAAGAAAAAAAAGTTATAATTATACATGAAATCGATATTCTTTTTCTCCTATTCATAATTTATTAGATTTTCAGAATTATTTTATTCATCAGTTCTAATAAACTTTCTATCATTACCTTTCTCTTCATCTTTCCTATGCACTGGTTTTCAATAATTTATTTTATAATACTATTTTTTCTTAATATCTGCAGTTATTTTTATAATCTTTATTTTTACTACGATTTAATTGGAATTTTTATTTGACTATGGTATTTTAATGAAATATGATGAAACTTACGATATATGGAAAGTTTGAAAACCAGCTAATAATATAGGATATTGCAAATAGCTAAATTGCTACTTATTTCTGTTGAGCTTAATTTTAATACGACTATAAAAATATAATATTATGGACAACCAAATTTAAATAAGTAAATAAACACATTAATTTATACAAAGCATTCAAATTTAACGGAATTAAATGTTTTAAGCTTATATTATTACTCTTTTCCTACAATTTTCCATTCTTATTATTGAGTCTTTACATTATTATTTTTTTATAGTAATTGAAATTGAATAAATTACCGTCCAATTACTACTCAAATTCGAAAACTGCCAACTAATGTTCGAATCAACATAATAAACAAATAATTAAATAGTGTAATTTATATTCTTTATTACAAATTTCACTCTTCGTTGTTTCACTCTTTCATTGTTCAAATAATTTAACGCTAATTTATTATAAATAAACCAAATGTCTTTCACACGGGACGGGCACGTTGTAAAGCGCATACATATCAATATTAGCAAACTACGTTCGCGAATGTGCGTGAGACTAGCGGCGTAGTTAAACATAATACGCGATACCTTGGAGAGAAAAGTTTCTCGAGCCAAGTATCTAATTTCAAACTTTTCTCTCCATTAAAATTCATTTCTCCTTGTCGCACCCCATATTCTCGGGAGACGGAGTGAAAACCATGAGCTCCCAGATCGACTGCATGCTCCACTTTGCAGTACTCGCGTGCGCAAACGCGCGCATGCGCATGCGCTAGCTTAAATAACATTGTTTCGGGTGCGCTCGTGCCTTGCATTTATACCAACTGCCGCGAATGCAAGAGATTTTGAAATGTAATGTGCACGCTCGTGTAGGTGTAGCATTACCTCTACACAAAAATTAACGTTTTGTTCTCCAAGCATACACGGGCTTATAAATCATAATTATGCGGCTCCATTGATTAATTGAGTTAACTCGATTTTCTTACAATTTTCATTTTTGTTTATTCGTTTAAACTAGTCGGGTACACACAAGACCTAACGAATAAATTGCACTCAATTATACATAATTTTTAAATTCACAAAATGTCTCATATTAAATTATAAATATTTGAAGAATGATTAATTAAAAATTGATTTTTAACAAACGAGCTTATTTTTAAAGTAAGATATAGTTTTTTTTTTTTCATAAAACTACAACAAATTTATGAGAGTTATACACGATTAATAATTTCACGACGTTCGATCTATCATTGATATGTACAAAAATTTATAAAAAAACTATATTAAAGTTTATGCATAGATTCAGTTATGCCTATATTTGTAAAAATAATTACAATTCCTGATATATTGTAATTTTATTTTATATATATATATATATATATATATATATTTTTTTTTATGACAAAAATAATAATTTTTGTATTTACGTTGAAGCTAGTTGAAAACTGAATTATACACCGACCAAATTTGTAATATTCGAATTATTAAAATTTTTCACATTATATAAATAATCCATATAATTATTAATATCGGTTATAATATAATGTCTGTTAAGTATTTATTCTATCTATATATTATGTTTATTGATTTATTACGTTAAGTATAGGAGAAAATTGAGAAAATTGAGAACTTTGAGAAAGGAAAACTTGTTAGAAGAAAAATGTTAAAAGTAAAAAATAAGGACAAATTGTAATAAATAAATCGTGGGAAAAACAGAAAGTACGAGAGAGGGGTAGGGGTGGGGAGGGGGAGGGGGGAGACAAAAAGTCAAAAAAACATTGTTAATTGATACTGTTCTCATTTTATTTCGAATTATAGTACACTAATGAGTAAATGTTCATGATCTTTTCATTATATTCCAACAGATATGACCTGTTCAATTATTTTTTAATTAATTAATTATTTTTAGATGCGTAATAATAATAGTACAAATACACTGCAAGTTATATCTGTATGGATTCATGATATTATTAGTTTTATATCTGAAAGCTGTCATATTTCAAATTCTTATTATTTCTCTCGATATATTGAATACAGATAAACGTAGTGGCATATTCTACATTGTTACAGTACATTTTTCTTTATTTATTACTTGAACATTTGTGCTGAAAGCCATTGAATGCATATTCCTAATATTTATATAGAAACTCTACAATCATCGCGTTTACTTTAAAGTAACAATTGTATATTTCCATTCAATAACGCTTCTTATTCAATCTACATTTTTATTAATTTTTTTTTTTTAATTTATCGTTTGGGAATCCCAATCAAATTATCTATTATATAGTTGCAACAAATTGTTTGTTTCTACGTAAATAAAGTACGTACGATTAAGTACATATTTATTATGAATATTGTTTATTTTTTATTTCATACTTTATCTCAGCTTCTCTTAATCTTAATCTATGCAATATAAGAAATATGGTGGTATATGTAAGGAATTACTATTTCTATCGTTTATTTTTATTAAAAAATTTAAAAAAAAAAAAAAAAAAAAAAAAAGACAATAATGATAAGAAAAACAAATATATTTTGCCGTATAAGGTCTTATTAGAAATTTAAACTTTGTAAAAGGACGAGCGAAATTCACAAACTAAATGCATTTATATGTATACACACACACACACACACACACACACACACACACACACACACACATATATATATATGTAGAATATAAGAAAAAGTATCTTTTATTAAGAAATATTTGTTCATATAAATTCTTCAGCTAATATTATTACTATTAACACAACAACAAAATAATAAACTTTGTTAAATGTCAAGATTATGCTTTTGTTATGGCTTGAAGAGATTTCAAAATTTGTTTAATTATGTTTTATAAGCTTATGAATAAAATAGGAATGATGATATCAGATAAAATAAAATCGATAGAATAAAATAAATTTAAACATTCGATGTACAAAGGTATAAAAATTATGTGTACATTATCATTACATAAGTAAAGATTTTTTTAGAAAAATCCTCCTTAAACGGTGTTACATATATATCTTGTAAAAACGTCAAAAGAATGTGCGATTAAGTGCATTTTATTAATAAACCGTAATCATATGATAATAATGAATGAGCAGAATCGTATGGAAAGGCCAAGTATTCGCGCGATAGAGGAAGATCGGAAAGAAAAGTATCGTATAAGGACCTTGGAAGCTGACGCCTCTAATTTTCCCAATACCTTAGAGAGCAAAAAGTTAGCGAATCGCTCAATCGTTACTCGATTGCGATGTAATTGACGTTGATTGCTGTTTAGGTGAGTCGCAGCCTCTCTCCATAGCACATACTGCAGTATAGTGAGTAGAGTTTTTTCCCAGAGCCACAATTCGGGACCGAGGTTAGAAACCCGTGGGACTACTCTCGGCATTTATTCGCGTTGGCCTGCCACACGGCTCTTGTGCTCGTGAAAAGTGAGAAAGGGTGCGGCTCGAGCGTTTCTTCCAATCCACCACTCCAACGATTTTGGCCCCCAAGGAATTTTCGTTTCTTCCTTTCAACTTTGCTCTGTGTGAGAATGATTTTACGATTTGGCGCTCTGGATTCTAATGGTTCTACCGAGATTTTATGCGCGTTAGCGTTATTCGACCCTTGGCAGAAAAAATCTTGCTCAAAACGAGCAGATGTGTCGTATCGTCAAATGTTATACCTAAGATTTCCTTAAATTTCGGATCATCATCACTATTCATGAATTTGCTCGCTCGCCAATATGCTTAACAATCAATGCTTATCAATCAATCAATGCCAATTATTGTGGGGGAAAATTCCTAATCCAACGCTAATTCGCACGTTGGCTTTTATAATACACGTAAATGCAATGTTATCGTTAATACGTTAAGAAGCCCACCATCATGTAATAAGAGCAGCAACAACATTAACTCATCGGATACTTATTAAATCTTTCGTTTCTCTCTTTCACTCCTAGCCGACATTTTCATCGCTTCTTCCATTTTCTCCTCCTCCTCCACCTCCTCTTCTTCTTCTTCTTCTTCTTCATCTTCTTCTTCTTCTTCTTTAGATTTCAACGCGGATTTATTATCTATATTTAGATTTCAACGCGGATAATTGCACGTTAAGACTTGTGACGCTACAAGCGCTTGTGGAGCATCTAACACAAGACTTTCAAAATAACATCGGCAAAGAAAAGCGAGATAATAGAGAAAAACAGTGGGTCGGAGCGCTTAGAATGCATTCCCACGTGCAATCAGAGTGTTAATCACGACTCGGGACAAAATTAGGAAAATGGGGTCAGAAATAAAGCACCGAAGACCAAAGCTAACGGTACTTATCTCCTGTACGCACGATTTTCCTTTTGCAGCGCAACGCATCGCGACGCCTTTGTCCAGAGTAACGGGCAAAAGGCGTAATCGAGGGACGTCCGTCTGTAACGTAACGCTCGAAATTTACCGTTCGATAGCGCCACTTTATATCACTCGATAAGATTCAGGCCTGCATTTTCGCCGGACCAAAGAGAGAAAAAAATCAGACACGCTTGATCGATTACTCGAATCGCGCTTAGTAAAGTACCGCTGGCTTGCAACATACCTTCCTCATCCACTCTTTTCGTTAGTTCGATAGTTGTAATTTGTAATTGCTCGCTTCTCGTGTTTAGTCGATACAATTTATTAGCGAGTGCGAATTTACGTATTAGTGTGCACAGAGTGGAGCTGGAGTTATATAATGCTTACCTCTCTAAATAAAGAAATTCATCTTATCGTGTAATATAATGTCAAGTCGGCCGATGCTTAATTCGTTAATTAAACGATCAAAGTCATTGTGTTGGACTTGCAATGATTTTCCTCGATTAAACTCGATACGATACGATACGATCTGCGTCTTCAATTGATTGAGCTTTCAAGACAGACAATTCTCCCAATATTATCAAATGATAGTTTCGCCAAGGATTTTTAATCATCCTTTTATCGCCGTTTCTACTTTATCATTTACGAAATATCCACAAATATAAATTATGTATTTATTTTTCTCATTCTTTTTTTCTTCCTCTTTTTTTTTTATTCTTCATTTTCAACATTGTCAACGATGCTCGATAATACTGCGCCACAACGTAATTCTTAATATCTCGACATTTCTTTGACTATCGGTGCTCGATAATAAGGCGTACACGTATGATCGTCAGGACATTGACATTCATCCTGTCATCGATATATATATATATATATATATATATATATCGACGAGTTTTCGCCGAATCACTAACACTCCCAAAGCAAGTACATAAAAAGAAAGAAGCCACGTACCGAAACGTCCCGGGGGACTGTGCGCGTGTGGGTTCCAACGTCGTGCTTCGCATAAGCAGAAAAGGACACAGTGGTTACTGTTGGGAATGCGATGCAGTCGATGAGCTCGCTACGTGTCGCGTAAATATGACGACTTGGAAGACACGTTTTGGAATTCGAAAGTAAACGAGTCGCGAGAACTTCCGGTAAAGAGGAAGTTGTTTTATGTATATATTGATATGCCCAACACTATTGAGGTATCGTCGGCTTATCTCTATAAATAATGTTTGCGAGCGTCCGTCCCATTGCACGAGTTAATACCTCGCGAATCAAAAATCTGCTGTATTTGAGGAAATATTTAATAATATTAAACTCCACTCGGCTTGTGTTTGTGAATGAATAGTTTTTTTTTTTTTTTTTTTTTTTTTTTTTTTTCATCTCTTCCATTAATGGAAATTTGTAAAATTTTCCTTTCTCTCAATAACATTTGCCTCTAAACCATCTCCTCTCCAAAAACTTTATTGGAGCCTGAAACTATAATCACGATTCATTCACCATTCATATATTAATAATTAACTTTAATTATCGTGGAAAGACATTTGTTTTTGTATTTTTAATATTACGCTTGTGAAAAATATTCATACAATATTTATGTATGTATGTGTGTAATGAAGTACAAAATTTTATGTTAAATTGACTTTGCTTTAAGATACTAGTAAGCCTTTGTTTCGCATTAAGTCCTTAAATTATTTCCAAGAAAATAATATTCTTGCTAAATTCTGGAAAATCTTGTAATACATTAGCGTTAACATTATGGTATAAATCACTGATATGAATGATAAATATTCTTAAATCGTATATCGATTTAATAAAGAACTGATTACAATTATATTATATATGCGTGCGTGCGTGCGTGCGCGCGCGCGCGCGCGCGTGTGTGTGTAATACTATTTAAAAAATTTTAAATATATGTGAAAAAAAATATATATTTATTTATATGATATTTTTTTGTATTTATAATCCATACAAACAGATTGGTTATAAATAACGAATTATAAATTAGATTTAAAAATTTTTATGTAATTCAAATGAGAATGTAACGATGTATGGCACAATAATAATATTATATAACTGTCACACCTGCTCTTCACCTTTTTCGTAAAACTAACCATCACTTATTTTATTTTACATTAACTAATGACAAAAATATTCGATTGGTTGGATTGTATTATTAGTAACTTAAATATAAGAATACGAGGGAAATATCAAGAAATTTGAAATATACCGCATATTATGAACAATTGTCAAAATGTCGGTATTTATTATTAAATCGAAGGGAAAAAGGGCTGAATTTTAATTTGACATTTCGTTCAAGTGGATATTTCACAGTCTATTCTGATGAAAAAGTATGTCAATTGTCGTTAGATCATTGGTACATTATAATTTAAGCGTATGATAATTTAGAATGTCGTACTTTGCGGACTTTTTATTGAATATTCTAATAAATAGTGGCGTGTATGCATGTGTATTTGTGAAAAATAAAATTTTGATGGTCATAGGGAGTAAATGTTAACGCAAGTTGATCGAGATTCTCACATTAATGAGACACGAGTAGTCTTCCTTAAAAGCCTCGAGTGCCAGTTTAATTCGATCGAGAGGGAAGAACACATAGTATGAGCCAGGGACGGGACGATTAACGATTTGCGAGTTTAAATTCAACCGAAGCCGGGGACTAAGCTCACGATGACTCGTAGCACATATAAACTGCGAATACCATAAAGCACGGGATGTGAACCCGCCAGGAGTCCCGAAAGGGCGAGTCGAGCCATTTCTTGCGCGGGACGGCTTATTTTTCTCGCGAGTCCACTAGAGTTCCGGCTTCTCCAGCTTCCACGGTACGAGTTCGTCTAAATTTACGCACGCACCTCAACGATTTATGCGCTATAATAATAATAATAATAACAATAATAACAATAATAATAATAATAATAATAATAATAATAATAAATACTAATAATAATAATAATAATAATAATAATAATAATAATAATAATAATAATAATAATAATAATAATAATAATAATAATCGAAAGGCGTGGTCAGGCCTGCCATAAATATATGAAGGACTTGTAGTCACTGGTTGTCGGTCGTGGTGGCCGAGTCGTAGAAGCGAGCGAGGAATCACTCCCTTATGAGTTGAGCACAAGCCTTGCTGCCTCCTTCCTGCCTTTGATATAAATGAACATTTTACAGTCTACGAGCCGTTTGTCACTCTATCCGATTCTCAACATTGCCTCCGGTAAGAAATTGTCTCGAATTGTGCGTAAATTCTCGTTGTGTTATAGTGAAATATTCAATGACGTTGTGATGACAGCAGCCAAGCGAATTTCCAGTACCGTAGAAAATATATACAATTTCTTTTTAAGACATTTGAAAATCTTTGATGCTTCGTATACGGTAATAATAATATACGATTATTGGGGGTGAAGGCATCTTCTGACTTATCGCGCATTAAGTAAAAAATAAATATAGCTATATTATTATTATTATTGTTATTATTATTATTATTATTATTATTGTTATTGTTATTATTATTATTAAGAGAAATGCTTACAAAATTAGAAAGAAAAAAAAAAACAAAAAAAAATTATTTATATATAAAGAGGATACACGTGCGCGCGTATATGCATAGTCACACATATAAAGAAAAAGGGAGCAAGAGGTTGAGGTAGATGAGCCGAGCAATGTGCAATCCATAAATCAATCTGTCCTCAACCTGTTTTGTATATCTAAATGTTCATTACGTTTCGCGAAACTTGAAAAGGGCTTAAAATATTATTTTTACAATTCCTTCTATTTCTTTCGTCTTTTTTTCTATACCTAAATTTCCAATTTGTCAATTCATTAATATATATGTTTACAATAAGTTTGAAAACACGAATAAAAAGAAAATTTTTTATTAATAAAGTACTTTATATGAAAAGTATGGAATTATAATTGTTTCGTTTTAAAAAGTTTTAAAAATTTACGCTAATTGACCTGTCATTATTTCCTGCACAACTACACAATTTTTCATCATCGAAACAATGTTTACCATTGCTATAGTTAAAAAGATAAAAATTAATAAATAATAAGAAATAATCTATATAACATCGTAAATGACAATGTAACGATGTTGATAATTACTAAGCTAACATATATGTTTTACCTGACTTTACAATTTTTATAGAAATATTCAATTAATATAGCCTATATCAAATCGTCTAAAAAGGATAAGTTCTCGTTTTATGGTTATAAAATTAAGAAAATCATGCCTTTTTGGTATAAATAATCATATTTGAAAAAAAAAGCATAATTTCCAGAGCATTTATTCTCCATAATTACGATTGATATGATAATTTAAAAATATTTAAAACGTGTAATGCATCGAGTATTATGGCTTTACGATTGAACATACTATGAAGAAACTTGAGATTTCATGAAAATTGATATAATGTTATGAAAAATAAGCTTATAAAATATTAATATTCTAAATTTAATTCTTTGGCTATGTAATACGAAAGGTTAATATCCAACCTAACAGAAATGCTTGCAAATTCAAGTTGTAGGAAACTCGATGTCCTTATAATTTCTATTAGAATATTAGAAACTATTTTAATGATAAATTTATTACGATTGTATATATATATATATATATATACACAATAGAAAAATAATAATTATTGACATTTTATATAATGTAAGGATGCCTTGAAAAAAATAATTATAATTGTATAATGGCTTAGATTTCATTTATGAAAGCAATAAAAATAAATATTTTTATATACACGTATTGCTTACTATAAGGATAAATGTACATAGTATGTCTTAACGGAAATACCACGTTCACGTTCCTCTTGCTTGCAGCAAAATTCCCGACATTGTCTTGGCTCTGCGCTGGCAAAAATCATAGCTTCGCAAACAAATAAACGACGTTGCTTCCCACATAATACGTGTACGCTTCTTAAAATATAGATTATATCATGAAGAGTCTTAATTCATGTTTACCTAAGCCCATGAATGCGAAGCCCACGAGTGTGACGTTCATCCCCTACAAGTCCTACGAGTCCTAGAAAGTCCAAGAGCTAGAGAACTAAATTCGATCAGTCGATGAAAATGATTCATTTTATTTTACTTTCACGCAACAAACGAGATGTTCAGCGGCGTATTTCCAAATGGACATTCTTTGAGCTTATTAATGGCTGAGAAGATTATTGTATTGCAAGGCGCAGTCCGATCATAAATGCCGATTCTTTAAATTTTGAACACGTTTTTTTTCGAATGTGGGAGCGAAACATGCTTTCAAACATTATAAAATTGTTTTCTCCATAATGCAGTTTTAATTTTTTATTAAAATTTAATGTTCGGAATAACATATATTTTTACGCGCCGCTATTATTATAGGAAATAAAGAATATTTGATTGATAAGAATTTGCAACATAAACGAAATTCTTTAAATCTTCATGAATTTTTTTTTTTTTTTTTTTTTTTTTTTTTTTTTTTTAGAAAATAGTTTACATTCGTATTTAAAGAAACATTATTTTACTTTATTTTTTAACATATGACATATAAACAATAAATAACAAAAGCCCCATGTACTTACCGTAATTGTACTAATTTACCTTTAGTGGGCAATCATAATAATAAATAATGTATGTCTATGTATAGGATTTACATATATGAAGCTATGTATTTTAATAAAAACGTATTGTCTTATTTTATTCTTAGCTGTAGCTGTTTAAAATAGGCCATTTTAATGTATCCTAAACATTGTCAGAATAGTAAATCTTCTCATTAAATTTTTCTAAAAGATGTTGCTTCATTGGAATCGTTAAAAATATCGAGTGGTTCCATTTGTTAAATTCAAATAAATTGCCAAGATAAATGAAAGAATTGATTTATTTGTTATATTTGAAAGAGGAAAAAAAAAAAACTAAAAAAATAAAAAAAATCAAAAGATTAAGGTATTGAGTTATAATGTGAGTGAGTCGAATTTGAAATTGAACGGAAACGAATAAGCACACGAGCGAGTCCTAGACTATGGCTTATAAGGAATGGGCCATGCAAGAACTTGTTTTCTTTAAAAATAGAGATAACGTACTCGTTAGAAAGAGGGGCTCGGCGGGAGAGCGGATGGCGGGGTGGGGGTGGGGAGGCGGATGGGGTCCTGCAGGCCCACTGGCATGTGGATAGTGCCCATGTGGTGGACCGTGATGGGCTTGTAGCGCCACCGCAAGATTTGCTGCTTAGAAAAAGATTTTGTGTGCGTGTGCGCGCGCTCGCGGGCACGTGTTTGTATGCAAGTGTATAGATGATGGGGGGAGGGAGGAGGTGAGGCGCAGTCTTTTGTGAAATATCGCTTGGCATGGCGCGACTCATTGTAAGAACGCAACTTTATAGCGTCGCTTTATGTCTGCTTGTTGCCATAAAAGACAAAAACGAAAAAAAAAAACAAGGAATAAGAAAAACGGAAAGGCAAATGATTCTTATGGTAACGACGAGCAGGGAGTATAAATATTTTTAATTTTTTTTCTATCAATTAATTAAAATTATTTACTCTGTGTAGGGCAATTTCCTCGTTTCAGTTTCATTGTTTGGGTTTAATGAAAATTGTTGGACGATATTTTCTTAGGGACGAGAGAGAGAGAAAGAGAGAGAAAGAATTTTCAGATAATTTATTGAAAATCTTTGCAATCATATATTTTTACAACTTGTTGAAGTTGCTAACGGTAAGTCGATTTGCGCATTATTCGAAAAGGGAAAGTACGTTATTAATCTCCGATGTTTTGACCAATTTGAAGCTTAGGAAAAGCGATACAATCAAACATAATTTTTCTTTACGCGAACGAATGAAATATCAGTGTGTTTAATTGATTCCATAAAATGATCGATTTTATTAATTATATTAAAACGAACTTAACGGAAAATTTCTAAAATATGTATCAAGTGAAATGTCAGGACGCCAGTAAGTGTTTTAGGAATAAAAACGAAAATTCATACGATAGATCTACGTTACTTGGAAAGCAAGATCAAACGTTCGGATATTAAAGATAGTCGATTATATCAGTGTTGCAACTTGCAAACGATGATGGTGTGGCGCGATTAATGGGAAGGGAAACGGCTTTTGGCTTTTTCTTTGTTCTTTGACAAATTGAAGTATTAATTTAACAACATGTCAATTTAATGATTTAGAGATACATTGTAAGTGCGATGCTGTACAAAATACTTTGTTTACCATTTTCTTTATGATTTTAATCAATAATTATCAATAAGGTCCGAAATATATCTTAACTTCATTTGATAAAGAGCAATTATTGAATGAGCGCAGTAAATTTATCGGGAAATTAATTTCGCAAATACATAGCCACGATAAATTTCTTTGAAACACAACATTTTCTTTTACAATCTTGTTATTTAACAGCGTGCGTGCAACTTGTATCGAACCATATCATATCAATGCCTAATATATATTTCATTATATTTTTCTTTATTAGTGATATATTATTTTTAATTAACCATGTAGTGAACAAGAAAATTATATTTCATTAAATGTATCGTTCAACATTGCATAATACTTTAATAAAATAATGTCGAAATACACATCCTGGCAAATATTGATATCAATTGAGGAATACCAAGCAAGTTATTTCGAATTATTTAATGCATCCAATGTCTGAAAAATAATATAATCGTTATGTTTCGAAGCCCATTCTCGAATTAACGCGCGCGAGCGTGTGTATGTGTGCATAGGTACGTAGCTTCCGTTCAATCCTCCTAGATTGTGCAACCATCAGAATTATAAACAAAGGTATCGATCTTCTGCTTCTTTGTCCGCTCCCTTATTCGATCTTATCAATTCTTTTCGTTATACTTCATGCATTAGACGCGCTTGACGTATTTTATCCTTCCTTTTTTTCTTTTTTTTTGGGGGTTTTATTTATTTTTTTTTTTTTTCAATCGTTCAGTGTAATTGCAAAAATGAAGAATGTAATTCGTTAACACGGATGAAGGAACAAGCGCGTAATGTTTGGGAAAGTAAATGAGAAAGCAATATGAAAGATCGTAATAACGATTTGGAGGAGGCTACATAAAAATTATTATTAATAAGCATCGCATGGGAGATCAAATTAAAATATCCCATAGTATGTATATTAGTAAATTTTTGTGAGAAAGTAATACGAGTGAAATGCGTGTCTGCCGCCTCACCCATAACTAAGCACAACAAATGCAGCGTAAGAGAACTATGTTATCAAATTTAAAAGCTAAAGCTTTAAAAAAAAAAAAAAAAAAAAAAAAAGCCAAAGTAGAGTTAATTTCACTTATTATAAATCAGGTATTTGTGACAATATGCAGTGCCAATCTCTAAACGTTAAAATACTTGAACGAATTATTTGCCATTCTGCAAAAATTTGGTAAAAATGCTGTTTAAAATGAAAAGCCAAGAACTTTAAAGAAGATAATTTACGAAAAATAATTGATTTACAAGTGTTTTTTTTTTTTCATCTGTATTAATTACAAAACTTCAATCTGCAACAATTATAATTAAAAATAAAGTTAATGCTGTAGTAAAAGCGAAAATCAACATAAAATATAAAATAAAAAAATACGAAATTACGTTATGATATTTATTTATTTTAAATTACGTAATGCATTATAAAATTATATATATTCAAGAAGTATATGTAAGTACAAGAATAATAAGAGATCAAATTTCAATTAATTTGAGAACACAATACGCAAAATAAATAGGAACAAGTTTTATTAAAACTACTTAATGACACATACAATTACAAGAATATCGAATATTTATTGAATTATTTGTTAATTCTAATTGTATTTTTAAATTATACGTAAGAAAGCATGAATTTTTCTAGATTTTTTACAGGTGCTGTTGCACACGGTTAGAGACGTATTATTGACATTCAATTCACATTCATAAGCCAAAAATATGTATTATTATAAAGATTAAACATTTTAATTAATTTTATGTTTATTTACTCGCACTGCATTAATGAAATGCTGTTATAAATTAAATATTTCTACAACTAAGTTCGATAAACGAAAACATCAATAAAAAAAAAAAAAATTAATTAATAAATTGAATGTGCGTTTTAAACTTAAGAATTTTTTATTAAAAAATTAGTTGAATAGAATGAATAATGAATGAAAAAATATATTTAACATGAAAAACATGAATTTAATTTATCAAATTAAAAATTTTTATTTCAGCTTAATACATACCTTGGAATTTCTTATACAAATACGTCATGATGATAATTAAAAATGAGAGGCGTTATTTCTAAAATCATCAGAAGCTTCAAATTGATTTCTACTGTCATCTAATCGCCGATAAATAATAGGTGGTTTATAGGTCATCGATAAAGTGATATGCATAATGAATAATATACAAAGTAAATATCTCATTTAGACCAAATAAAATATTAATATCCATAGTATTTAATCACATCATTCGATCAGATGATCTATATTATTGACCTGGATCCGTATGTACTCTTTCAAAGACATTAAAATCTTCGATAGCGCAATTGAACTGGGCAACTCGGATGAATGATTCGACAATATATTCTTACACTTTCTTATTCGACTTATCAATATATCAATTATCATACTACAATTTATGAAAAAGAATTGTTTTTTTTTTTTTCATTGTTTGACTGCAATTGGCAAAATCAACTCAGAATTAAAAGAGAAAAAAAATCTATCGCGCTTACTCCTCCAACCATGTAATATATGTACTCGCGCGATGATTACAATGATTTATTTAGGTATATTTTCTTTTATAAAATAATTCAAAATAACAACATTATCCGTGTAAATTGTAATGATAATTTTATATAGTACCTATAACGATAGGTTTAAACAACAACAGCAACAACAACAACAACAACAACAACAAATATATATACATAATAATAATAATAATAATAATAATAATAATAATAACAATAATAACAATAATAACAATAATAACAATAATAACAATAATAACAATAATAAAAATAGTCTAATACGTTAATAATTATTTTATCCAATTTTGTGTGTATTGAAATATCGACAAATATTATAATTTATTCATATTAACTCTAATCTTTTATGAAATTCATAATAATTCGAATTCTCGATTGTAAATAGTTTAATTATTAAATTTTGTTTTATAAATTAGGATTTATTTAATTATCATTCATTTAATAAGAGCTGTATTTTAATAATAAAAGAGTGAAATAAAAGTTTATATAAAAGTTCAGAATTAATATTTTTCGCTTTTAGTGTAATGATGGTGAAAGTAAAACATTTACAATTTCAAAGATTTCAACTGAAATTAAAAATAATAATAATATAACAGTTTATTTCAGAATCGCCTTGCGATGTATATTAAGATAAAAGAATTTGTAATTAATGAGCTAATAAATTAGGGAAAACGTGAATTTGTTGCCAAAAGTCTATCTAGCTTCCAAGATTATATTATTCTCTTTCACCTCGTTCGATCAAATTGATACCAACTGCCCTTCACTGTATTTTATTAGAAGTGAAAGTCTCTCGGTAGCTACGGCATTTTAGGGATTACTTAATAGTTACAGAAAATATGCCATCGCTGACATGAATTCTTTAACATATACACATACGCATACTTGGAGAATTATTGAAATCGATCCATTAGACGCACATTATCCCCTTCATTTTCTCTTTCCTTTATTATAGATCCTCACTAGTTTCCTCTGCTAGTTTCTATAATTATTCTCCCGCTCCCAGCTTCAATTATTATCAGTTTGCATTACGTGCTGACTCATTTGGACACGTGTATTACACACGTTACATTTGTTTATGTCCCATCGCATCTATTTTGATTAAATGACTGCACACTACCAGTATTATTCCCACTCATTTGTTTGTCGAGTAATCGACGTTTTTTACTCGATTGAACTTTCATTATTCAACATTTCATCACATTTTATTCTCCATATCTCTTCTCTTCAATTTTTATAAATTTCAGCTCGTAATAGTCTCAGGTAGCCAATAACCAATCGCGTAACTCATTCTCCCAAACTATTTAAATGTTTCTTTTCGCATATTGTGCCACGCATTATAAAAATAGTCTTATTCTTTTAAGTTATCGTTTTAAATTTGCAGATATAATCTTAACATAAACACTTGGGATATCTCAAATTAATGCACATATTCATAATATAAAAAAAAAAAAAAAAATCATAACTATTTTATCGTAGATTAATTTTTGTTATTTAAAAGAATTTGTTTACATTATTAATTAATATTTCATTTAACGACAGACTTGATAAATCTTATATTTTAAACTATATAAATAATACACTAGAGGTATACAATATTATATTAAACTCGAAATTATATTAAATAATTAACATAGATAAATAAGCAATTAATTGAACTATTTAAAATTTTGTGGCATATTTATTATTATATTATTGTTGTATACAGTAATAAAATGACATATTTTACGATAAAAAAAAAATAGATTAAGATTATTCACCTTCAATGTGGCTTTTAAATATGAAGAAATTTCTAATGAAATTTTAGGAAAAATCGTGAATTTTTATTTTTACGACTTATATATGTGAGTGTATATATATATATATATTTCTTTTTTTATGGTATAATATGTCAAGTGCATTTTACTTAAAAATATATTCGCTTTATAATATCTGTATGCTGTAACTATTATTTCGTTATTAAACATAAATACAGATTATAAATCATTAATCCTTTCTCTTTTGCATATAATCATCACATACTTTTTACCACTGGGAAAAGTACGTTTTTATAGCTCATGAGTTTAGTTACCATATAAGAGGTGTTAAATTAAAATACAAAAAATGGCAATATTTCCTGCCTGCTAGAATGATGAGTAATAATATAACCAATAAACTTTTAACTGAAAATGTCGAGTTTTTCTGGACAAATTTTCTTTTATTTTTTCGTATCTATCTTAAAATTAAAAATGTTGTTGTAATATAAAACAAATATTATGATTAATTATAATTATTACTTAAATTTACATACACGCTAAGAAAAAATACTCTTATTTTGAATGAAATACTATCAAATTAGAATGTATCATAAATCATTAACTCGACGAATACTTTTAAATTGAGAAAGTAGGTAGGAAAAATCTCTTGTTCATTAACTTTGTAAATTAATGTTTTCCTACTACTAATGAATACATTATTGGGTAAGAATATTCTTAAAATAAAAGGCGTAAAATTTTTACATTTATAAAAAAAGTTCTTTAGTACTTTCTTCAATTAATTGTAATAAAACTGTTAAAAATTTATTAAAGAAAAAAGTGATGTTACTTTCACATTAACCTGAAACAAATTGCTTTTAATCTACATTTTTTCTAAACTTCGATAAATATTGTATTTCACTTTTATTTAAGCTTAAAGCTTAAAAAAGTATTAATAATCGATACTTTGTAATACCTTATTTTATATTTATATAAAATACTTCTAGGTATCTACGCTTATTTGCATAAAAATAAAATTTCCAAATAATAATTAAATCATTCCGGAGCATTTATTAAAGTAATTTGAATTTGAAGAATACTTTTCGATAATAATCCATTTTGACCGTATTATCATAAAAAATCTATACAAATATCTTCGATGAACTATTTATTATTTATATTTTTTAAATTACATGCAAGTATTTAAATTGTTAATATGCAAATTTATTTTTATAATCTATGCTTTTTACATCTCGAATCTATATGAAAACTAATAAAAACAATAATGATCAAAATTATCAACAGAATACATGATATATATATATATATATATATATATATATATTGTTGATAGAGTTGAAATATAATTTTTAAATTTCTTTTAATAAATTAACCAATCTGTCACAATATAATTCTAAAATATTAGGAACTTTTAAATTTTATTCTGAAAATGCTTTTATTTATTAACGATTATTAAAT
Source organism: Ceratosolen solmsi marchali (assembly GCF_000503995.2). NCBI lineage: Eukaryota > Metazoa > Arthropoda > Insecta > Hymenoptera > Agaonidae > Ceratosolen > Ceratosolen solmsi. The sequence goes on from NW_011948420.1 coordinate 6,905,694, forward strand.
AAAATGAATATAACACTTTGTCATTTTATATCGATAGTACATTGTGATTCTGCAATTTAGAATTGAGAATAATTTTCTTTTAACTTATGTCCAATTGCAGAAATTTTGTACATTTAACTAAGAGAAGAATATATTGTCGAAAAGTAAAGAATGAATTTTTTCATCTTGTTATCATAAATACCACCAAATTAATAATTGTATATAAATAATAGAAACTTAGCATATAATTCGTGTTTAATTTTTCTTTAACGTTTGGAATTGAAAAATTCCCATGTAAATAGAGTGTTAAGTTGATTGATTGAAAAAATTCAAGATAAATAAAATAGAGAAGATCCATAAAGGCAGAATTGGGTATTTAAATATTATGCATATTTATATATATATATATATATACGATATTTATATATTATGTTTATAGAGTTAAAATAAGAACGTAAAAATGTGTAGTAAAGAGTTCGGCTTAATTAAGTACCAAAACCAAATAACTTTGCGAGGGAAAGAAAAAACAATGGGATTTTTAGATGCTAAGCATACTTTGGTATACTATTCGGTATGTAAATAAAAGCAACTGAAATATGAATGCGGCCGAGTATTAAGGCAAGTAAAGTAAAAGAAATAAGACAGCCAGAAGAGTATCTAACAATAAACAATAAAATATGAAAATAAATCAAAATGAAAACGCTTATTTCATTTCATAATTCCTTCTTATGCTAATCGCATGCTTTCGCGACAAACCCCAACGTATACGCACGCATCATTAATTATCACTTATGGACAGGTAAAAATGTGAAATCCTTCTTCAAGCGTACGTATGTTTCGTATTATTCATCATGCCGTACTTACTAAAACCTTTGTTTATGCAATCTACGAGTCGCATTCTTATTCCTCTGTCAGTTCTTATCCTTGTCGGAAATTACATTGATTTAACAAAACTAAAACAATGAATATGTGTAAGCCTGCGCGGTGGGAGACAGCGCGGCAACAAGTCGAACGTGAGAAAGGACAAGTAAGGAATGAGATGGGACCACTACTATGAAATTGATAAAGTCATTTTTTTTAAATGAATGTAGATTCATAGGCGGAATGAAGTGAGCAACGTGTGGGCTAATTTAGAAAGTTTTTCTTAGTCAGTCTCGCAAATTAGAAGTGAAATTACTAACTCCGTGATCCAGAATCGTGTAATTAATTTAATACTATTGGCTGTTCTTGCCGGTTGATAATTATTATTTAAAGTGGTTTTTACGTAAGAGTTAATTCGAGGCATAAGTGTATGTAGAAGTATCGATTAATTGAAATAAACCTTAAGGATTTAAAATTTTGAGTTATACCCTCAGAATATACTCAGAATATTTGCACAATATTACTTTCAAATAATTTTAATAATCTTTTTTACCGTAATTAATGCGCGCTCAATTTTCTTTTCTTTTTCTTTTTATTTATTTTTTTTTTTTTTTTTATTTTTTATTTTTTTTTTATCGAAGGCTGCATTATGTAAACCATTACATAAATCTAGATCACGATGGGTGAGGTTGAAAAAAAAGAAAAAAAAATTCACAATACGCACCTAGACAAGTTGTTGATTTGTTTTCCAGATTGTATTCTGGTAAAATTGATAGTGGCATGGTTGTTATCAATGGGAAATGATAGCATACGACTTTGTCGTTCTTTTCACTTACATTTTTAATGAAAGCTGCGAATAACAATGGGACGTTGGGTATTTGATGAAATAATCCTTTGATTAATCATACGGTTAATTTAAAAAATATCGAAATTTTTTTATGTGTTTTCCCTGCTCCGGATTATCCGTCTCGTCTCCCCCCACCCCCCCCCCCCTCCCCCCTCCCTTCCGCCCCTCCGCCACCCACCGTACTTATCGATAGATGAGCTTTAAATAAATGTGCATAGTAGTCCGATAGTGTCGTCAAAATGAAATAACAATGCGAGTGCGATGTGATTTGAAAAAAAGTTTGGAAACTTTTTAGGCATGAGCGAGGTGAAAATGTGGCAAATAAGTGCAAAGTCAAAGATTTGACGAAACTCGCCAACGGTAAACGTCCGCGATCGAGCAGTCGCACTCATCTATACTCGATCGGGGCTCGCGCTAATGAAAGAAGATCCACGTATGCAATCTGGATAAATGGTTAAAGTGCCTTGATAATCCACCCACCCACGTCCAAATCCACGGCCTTCTTGCAGCGCATTAAAAATAGAAAATGAAAAGAATGGAGGAGCGAGGCAAGAGAGGTAAAACTCGATATCTCGCTCGTTCAGCCTTAATAAACAATAATAAAACAAAGCAAAAACAAGAAACAAAACAAAACAAAAAACCAAAAAAAAACCTAAAAAACCTAAAAAGTCAGCAAAGAAAAGAAGAAGAAGAAGAAGAAGAAGAAGAAGAAGAAGAAGAGATTGCGGGAGGCCGAGGGGAGGGAGAATAATGCGGAGTCAAGAGGAACGCGATGATCAGGGGATGGTATGGAGGAAGGGAAGAAATAAAATAAATGGAGGGAGACGAATGAGATAGAGGCGACACGAAGCGAGTGTTCGGTCAGCACTGCAGCACCGCGCGCTAGGCGCGCAAATAAATCTTCCTCGTTAAAAGGACGCATTACACGCGAGAGACGTGGTATTTGACCTTTCTCGTACAGGCGCACACGCACGCACACAGATGGCGCATTAGCTCTCGCTCGCTCTTACTATGTTGCGCTGTTACTGTTAAGCTAGGGGCCCACCGCAACTTCTCGCGTTGTTTCTCTTTCCTCCTGTCTCCTTTATTTTCTCGACGTCCTTGGGTTAGCATCGAGAGGAGTACGACGAGACTGCCCCTACACAAGCGCGCACGGACGCGTATCGCTTGTTCGCTCTTCTCTCTTCTCCTTCGTCTTTCCTTTTGGTCTCCGTGTTCGGCGTGCGATATACATTCACCCCGATGAACACTAGCCGTGCTTAAGAGCTCCTTCCTCGCGAGAGTCAACGGGAGCAAGAGTCTGCGTGCCGCATTGTTTTTCCCCACGACGAGGACCAAGAGGATACCGCTCCGTTTGATTATGAGCGTGTTTTTAAACAAAGATGGTATCGCAATTGCGAGGCAAGATGTTGATCAATGTATCGTTGGCCATTAAGAGATGATGAGTTATTGATAGCATGTTTATTAAGACGATCGAGAACAATTGTTGACTTATATGAAATACGACGGCTAGGTTTAAGGAGATAATTTCATTACTCACTGAGACGATTCTCATAATGGCAAACTTTTCATTGTCAGTGATCTTTTTATAAACAGAGATGGAAATTGGTTATACGGGTTAGGTAGGTGGCATAAACTCTGGTAGCTATCGGCTATTGGAAATTCTTTATATTTTTCTGTTTTGTTTTTTTTTTTGTTTGTTTTTTTGTTTGTTTTTTTTTTGTTTTGTTTTTTGTTTTGTTTTTTTTTTGTTTGTTTTTTTGTTTGTTTTTTTTTTGTTTTGTTTTTTGTTTTGTTTTTTTTTTGTTTGTTTTTTTGTTTGTTTTTTTTTTTTTTTGTTTTTGTTTTTGTTTTGTTTTGTTTTTGTTTTGTTTTTGTTTTGTTTTTAGGCGTTTTTCTTTCGACGAATTATAGTATGTCGGTTATATAACAGTTTGTTCCACTGTATTGCGACAAAACATTCTCTTTTTCTCGTGATTATGAAATAGTAGATTAAAGCAGGAACGTGCAAATTTTCCGATTATTTGAAATTTATGTTTGTGTCGATAAAATTCTCATAAATCTTGGAGAAACGAACTTTTATTGAGCGCTGAATGTTTCATTAGAACTTTAAAGCAAAGTATGCTAGAAATTTATGAATCTCGTGTCTATCGGATAAATAACACACCATTACATTGTCATACATTAGTTTCTACGTATTACGTTTATGGCATCCAGCGATAAGTATTTGAAAAATTTCTCATATTCCGTACTTTTATTAAAAAGTATTATTTATTAAAAGTAACGAATGCTTGTAAAATTTTCATCCTCCCATATTAATATATAAATAAAAATATATACATAAATATATTGAGTGCAGCAATGTATTGTTAAAAAAGAATTATCAATGCTTATCGATTGAATGCTATTTATAATTTCAAATTAAAAAATGTACAGCTTAAAGCAAATTGTATTAACTAGAGATAAGAATTTTTTTTTTTTTTTTTATAATATTTATCTTTATAGCTCATTATAATTAAAATATTATTTTAAATTTTCTCGAATTCATTGCTTAAATATACGAGCGTCTAGTTATTATTCTATTTTTTCTTTCTCTCTCTTTTTTTTCTCTGGTATTTTACCAGAAACAATTTATCTCTACGAACTTAAAATGAAATGGTCTACGTTAGAATGTAGTATCATTTCATAAACTTTTACTGTATTTATTGGGCCATTATATCATAACTACGCAGAATTCTTAAGAAAATTGAATCGAGCACTTATAACAAAAAAAAAAAAAAAAAAAAAAAAAAAAAAAAAAAGTGATAAAAAGTACTACGACGATTAGCAATAATATTAATTATTATGATATAAATTAAAATAACAAAATCATTAATAATTATCTTATTAATTGGATAGTGAATTGATGTTGATGCGTAAATACTATCCTTTCTTCGTTTCGTTAAAATCCCAAATGGATGAGAATTTTTTTTGCAAAAGCTTATTAAGCGATAGTCGTAATGATAGAAAATTATTGATAAATCTGTAGTGTTTAATAAATGTTCGTCCCGAAATATCGAGCATTCCAATTGCATATCATGTAATTCTAATTTCTAATCCCTCATACTACAAGAATAAAATACCTCCAACGATTAAATCGTCTTACTTTGTTTTAAGAGCAAGACTAAGCGCCGATCAAAATTGATTCAATACATGAGCATTCAATTTTGCCTCGTGTTTGATCGCCGAAAAACTTGATCGAGCAGCATTTCCAAATACCAGAACTATTAACAATGTATTTTAACGGATTTCTAAAACAGTCAATATAACAATGTTGTTGGGCAAATCCTGTTTCCGTATTCCACTTCGGTTCAAAAAAAAAAAAAAAAAAACCCGTTGGTACAATTTTAGTATTCGCTTGCGCGCACTTGTAAGAGAAGAATGCGAATGACGTGATTTTCAATTATCTTCAATCAAAATTATGCAAAATTGTAGAAAAACTTGGAATGTTCATACCATTCCAATGGAATTTCCTAATAATACCTTTACGACAAAATATCATTAAAAACAAAGCATTTTACGCACACGTACAATCGCACATCACGACAATAACAATAATAATACATAATGGAATTATAATTGTTATAAAACAAATTCTTAATTATCGTCGAATTATAAACTTTGGGCAATTTACTTCTGCCATATTTCATTAATAAACAAATCAATTTATATAATACGACCATTCTATGTGCTTCGTAATGTTCCAAGTTCATAATCCATCATTTCGAAGTTTATTATCGATATAAATATTTACTTCTAGGAAAACTGTATCTTCCTTAATTCGTACTCTTGGGGTTACTTTTGAAACAAATGCATTGGAGTTTATATAATTTAATTTTATTCGTAAAATATAAAATATTTGCAAAGTATTGTATTTCATAGGCTAACTATGTAATAAAACATTAATTCTTACATTACGAATGAAATTAACATTTTTTAATCACCAACTGATAAATTAAGTAATTTCAATTGAATAAAAGAGCCAAGGTTCAACGCATTCTAAAAGCATTCATGCTACGCATCTAATTAGCTTAGTTCAAATCATTAGATTTTTTTCTATAAATGTAACAGCAAAAAAGTATGAACATGAGCGTAAATACAGTTAAGTGGACGAAAGAGAAGAAAAGTAGGTAGGTTTTGCCATTAAAAAAGCCTTGATGTATACGTTAATTGTTCGTACATGTAACTACTACTTGGAGAATACAAGAATCGTGAGCTAACGAAAGACTCCTCAAAGCCGTTATGTCACGTTTTGCCGCACAACTGCACCCGGGTGGTACATACACAAATAAATACTTAGCGCGGCCACATTCATTGCCACATATAAACGGATTTACCTATATATACATACATGCATACATACGTGTATATATATATATATACATATATATATATATATATATACATAAAATCACATATTTATGTATTACGATACCCTTGAATCCAACACTCAATTTCTCAATTACATCAATTTGAGGAATTAAAAGTCATAAACGAGAATCTTAATTGACGAAGAAGATCGAAAATATTATGACTTTTCCAATAATGATTATATACATGTTGATAAGCGAAATTTAATTTAACCTGAGTTATTATTTTATTTCTATCGTTATCATGGTAAATTTTATAAGCCTGAAGTAAATAAAGCTACTTTTATGTCTGTAAATAGAAGGAAAAGAAATAACAACAATTATGAAAGGCATCGCTCGCCACGTAAAACAATTACAATTACATGCTTGATTATTATCAAATAATCAAATTATATTTAGATTTTCAATAATAGCTTAGTAATACAATTTTTTATGCCGTAAATTTCCATTTATTAAAGTAAAAATTTTTTTTTAAGTTGAATCGATAGCTCACATTAGAATTTCCTGTTAAATCAAATTTCACAAGTAAGGCACAAACTACTTAAGATTATGATGAAAAATTGAAAAAAAATAATTATAATTTCTTACGTATAAAATTTTTCAATTCTCAGTTATTTATATAAATAAATATAATTTAAAAATAATTTCTTATTTATATTAAGCCAATTAAGGTTATAGAGGGTGTATATGATTTATTCATCAAATTATTATTTACACAATATTTTATGATTTAATTCTACTTGCTAATAATTGATTAACACTCTTTGTTTTTTCTAAAGAAATATCAAATAAATAATTTTCATAAATTTAAATAAATTAGAAAGGAATGTCTAAATAAAACGTTTTCTCTTTAAATCAATTGATATTCAACTGAATCAATTTTATATGAATAATTTTTATTTTATAATTGCAATTATTAAATGATATGCATAAATTTGAGATTTATTTATAAATGTTATATTACATACAGATTTAAGAGGTTATTTAGTCCTTTATTAAATTATTAATTAAATTTGACAATCAATATTGTTGAATATTATATGTAAATTAGAGAATAACTTATTATCGTCATACAATAATTTAATAACGTTACATTTATATCAAATAATAGTTAGTTCAAATTAAATTACATATAAATGGTCCCCTGTTTTATATTAAAACAATTATACAATAGATATTGAATTATCAAATATGCCATAAAATTTTATTATTGTTTTCATTGAATTATTAATCAATAATATAATCATTTGATTATTAAATTAGCTCAAGTAATTCAAGCTACTAGGCGACTATTTTATCATTTATTTCCATTTACGTGGCACATGCAAGAATTTGCCTAAAGATATAAGAATATTAGACAGAATTTCGTTACACATATTTAATATTTAATATTTAATTATAATTTAATTAGTTCTTTTTCAAAAATAATCTTTATAATCAATGGTTATCGTCTACAACCCCATTATCTTTTTCTTTACAATTACAAAAGACATTTTATCGTTACAAACATGACTGCCAGTAAAAATAACCGTTAAATAGATGCTTATTCTCATTGGTTATCTAATGACTTATATATTTAACGGCACCCATATGATATAGAATATCAACAGTTACTATCAATTTGTATTTTATAGATGTATGTGTATAATATCTATAATTTATAAAGTAATTAGTTATTAACCAATTTTATCATTTATGTAATTTAAAATTTGGTAATAAAAAGGACATTTATTTTAAAATTGTGAAATCCATTTATGTATAATTTATTTATATGAAAAATATTATCAATTTAATATTAAAGCTTAAGGATAATGATAGAACTTTTCATGGTCTGAGTTTTGGAATTTATCATACGAATTGATAAACGAAGCTCCCTTTTACTTTTCCGGCTAAATGTATAATAAAATTTGACAAATGATAAACTGTAATTTTATAATTTTGTCTCAATTAAATATTTATCTGAACAAATTTGCCTTACGGGTTCACAGGTTTTGGTTTTTATATAAATTCTTATTCAATTATCGAATTAAAATATTCATTATAATTGATAAGTTAAATTTCTTATGTATTGGCGATTTTGTGAAAATTATACTATTAAAGAGATAATAAAATAAAATTGCTCAAAAATTACATAATGTATTATAAGGAATTATAAACTTTTAATTCTATAATTTATATAACTTAATAAGAATGCGTAATTGTCGTGAAAAAAAAAACTAAAAAAAAATAAAAAAAATATAAAAAAAAAAAATAAAAAAAAGAAAAAAAGAAAAATCCCTCCAAAAAAAAAAAAACATCAATCAATATATTATTTGCAACTTTATGCAATGAAATATTCTTATGTACCTGTTGTAACTGAGTTGTATATAAATTATGCAATCCCTCGACAAACACTTGCCTTTTACTTAATTTACAAATAGTAAAACAACGCAACAGTAATTAACAATTATCGTCAGTATCTACATTGCAAATGTCGTTGATTTGTAAATGAAAGAAAGTAAAGAAATTATTCAAGCACTTTCATCGCGCAATTTCAGTTCATAATTTGTGTTAAAGTGAAACTAAATTGCGTGCGACCCACGACCTGAAACCCGTATAATTCCTCAATTTCCCGACCCGGAAGTATCGTGATTTTTTCAGTAATTCCGAGCTCTACGGAGCTCAAAAATCGCAGAAAACTTATGACAAGGAAACAAGTTGCATTTCACTTTTTGAAAATAGCTCCCAAGCATTACACAACTGAACTGATACCGACTCGGGCATATACACGAGTAGCGGCTAACGATCGCTCGTTCCTTCCTTTTCTCTCCATTCGTTGCTTTCATATAAAGTCGATAATCGGCTGCGGGAAATAAATTGAGCGCCTACCTTATCGATTGCTTCCTCGCGCGTTCCCTGAAGGATTTCGTAGATCCTGGGAGTCGGTTCCGCGTTAGGTGTTGTTGAGGCAAAATTCACGAATATTTAATACTTGTTGCGACTTCCTTTACAATCAAAACATCTGATTTGAAAATACTTATCGATCATGGAAAAACATTCCAATTCATTGATCATACTTTTATTTAGTTAGTAATTTTTGATATTTGTTTTTTTTTTTTTTTTTTTTTTTTTTTTTTTTTTTTAGATACATAGCTTCTCGTTTTACTAATATTTAATGCATTATTGGCACTCTCTTCGAGCTGTTTCTAATACTTGAATTTACTGTCCTTGTTTTAACTTTTAAGTACATTTGTACTTACAATTAGTACTGTCGTACGGAGACATAAAAGTTTCAGCGCCTTAGCGCCTTTTTCTTAAACAAGTCAGATTATTTTCATACGCTTTCATAAAAAGTCATTTAATTAAATATCTATGAAAACTTCATGAATAAATAATAATGTTAATAAGCGAAAAGTGCTAATCGTACGTAACAGAATTAAATTATGTAATGTAAATATAGTTAAACTCTTACATATTTTATATAAAAAGATATTTTAAATGAACAACGATTAAAAAGATGTGATGTAATAATAGAAAAGTATTTTGAAGAGTACTAATATTGTTATTGCGTCATTGGTTGTTAAACTAACTTTTATCATAATTCAAAATTATAAAGCTTTTATAGATGGTGAATTTTTTTTTAATGATCATATAATGTTATATAAATAAATACATTTTAAGGTAATAATATTGTAGCCGTAGTACGTCATCTTATCGTAATTTTTCTGTTAAATTTTAATTTACAAAACTAAATTTACTGGACAAAAAAACAAAATCTTATTATACGTTAGAAAGATAATTAAATTTAATAAAAATGAAAGTTTCTGTGATCTTTAAACTAAAATTTATACAAAGGATATTAAATTTATGATCTTTTCTTTTATTATGGTAATTATTGAATATATTTTATAATTTTAACAAAATATATGAAGAATGGTCCTTTATTATTAAACTACACGTTAAAAATAATATGATGAAATATCGTCGTTAATATGAATATTTTAATAATAAAATTAACTGGATAAAACATTTCACTTTTACTTACACAAAAACGTTAATAAAACTCCTATGAATATGAATGTATAATTAAAAATTTCTTTTCGAGAAGACTAATAATATTTTATAACTAAGCGTAATTTATTGAAATAAAGAGATAGTTTTAAATTAAAAATAATTAGTCGATTATTACAGAATAGTTACAGTAAGATTAAATTACTTTATTTATCATTTGAATCTCATTTGAATGAAACGAGAATGAACATTATTGTTAAAAATTAATGAATGCCCGATTTATCATTTGATAGTATTAAGATTTTTATGTTTATTTTGATGTACTATTTCCTTATAATGAATTTTAATGAAAAGTCTTTTTCCATTTTGTCTTTTAGATAACAATAAATATTCAATTTATACGCTCCAATTAGCAGTTAATACGTTATGTTTCTAATTATTTTTATAAATACATTATATAATATGATACTCGAACCATCGTTTAAATGAGAAAATATGTGAATCATAATGAATATGATTCATTATTATTACTTACTAATGTATGAATATTGTTGTGATTTTCTATGATTAAGCAACATCATGTAAAGCAAATCTATATTCTAATAAATCGAGTAGAGCAGATATTTATAAATTTCAATAAATAGTACCATAATTGTCTAGTTTCACTTGCAGGCACTTGAATCTTAGTGGCAATGTGTACATAGAATAACGTAGTTATCACTTCTAATTGTACAATTTACGAAAACGTTTCAAAGAAATGCTCGAATTTTTTTTTTTTTTTTTTTTTTTTGTTTTTTCATTATAATCATAGCAATGGGGGAAATTCCCGCAAGTTATCTTGAAACGAGTTTTTTTCTTTTTTGCTTCCTCGCCAGCGTCATGTCACGTGGCATTTACCGCTACCAGACAAGTCTACATCCACACGTTTCGTCATGGTTATCATGGATCCACAGACGAGCAAAAAAATTCCATATAAAATATAGGCTTTGTAATAAAAAAAACCTTTAATTAAGTTTTTGTTTTTATAACGAAGGGTGTAAATAATTATTTAAAAATGCAATTTTTTTTTATATAGAAAATTTATCATTATATGCGGTGTATTTTTTGGTTCTCGATCGAATATAAAATTTTCAGAAGAATTTAATAATAATTTGCGGAACATGCGCGTGGTATCGATGAAGAATATAATTTTATAAATCATTTGCATGTAGCGATGTTAACTCGGTACTAACGAATCTCAATAGATAAGTCGACATTACGAGTCCTACATCCTTCGAAGTAAATTTGTATATATGGGCAAATTGAGTTTATTCTTTTTCCTCGAAGCTAAGATGTAATCCTCTCCTCCTCCTCCTCCCCCCCCCCCGTGCCACAATCGCCCCATCCTCACGGTACCCCTCCCGCACACTCCGTTGGCTTTGCATTCCATCACGTTAACATCCGGAGTAACATGTCTCTTGTGCGCGTATGTATAGAGAATACTCGGTTGCAGCGTATCCTCGTTGAGAATTATTTGTCCACTAGATAAATAAAATTCCCCTGGGTAAGAGAAGCGTAAGAGGCAATCGGGTTTAACCAATTGTTGTTGCACTAATAGCCATACTGGTCCAGTAAATTATTCGAATTATATATTTTTATTAACTGGCTGTAGAGACGAGATAGCGATCAAACTATTATTGTACATATGCAGCATAAAGTAAATCATACTATCATATCTATGAATTTACATCTCGAGTGTAAGGTGATATCGATGAAGCATCCATAAACTTTTTTTATTTTCATGAAAATAGTGCATTATTCAACTTTACAAACGATACGTTTATTATAAATGTACTTACATGAGCATCCAAATAAGAAGTTTAAGCCACAAATGCAACTCGTATTACTTATGAATTATAACATGTTGCATTATAAATTTAATCGCGTAATATCAATCTTTTCAAATAACAATAAAATATAAAACAATCTTAAATGAATTAATTATTCAATTTTATATATTTATTATAGCCGCGTAATTGCATATGTTCATAAAATTTTATTAACAAATGTCTCTCTACATATGATACATGCTTTAGCTTAATATATCACTAACTAATTAATTACTAGTGCGTGGATTATTTATATATAATGCGTTTGCCTATTTGCTAAAGGCCTAAACTAAACATTGTCAATTAAAGCCTAATATGCGCAATCATTATTTCGATATAAAAATTTTAATCTCATATTTTTAATCTATTTGCCAAATTCTGTTTTTATTTATTATTATAAAATTGTCTTTTATATGACAAAATAAAAAATTTTTTCTTTTTTTTTTTCAATAGTACAATGAGTACCATATTTTTTGCGTTTTTTCAATTCAAATTTCTTATCATCGTTACACGATAATGAAAATCATACGATTCATTAGTTAAAAAAAAAAATTCTTAACAAAGTGCAAACTTAAGTCTTTAAATTAACCTCAATATTCTACGGCATTGAATGATCTTTGCATTTCACACAAGGCAAGACACATTGATAACTCATGATTAGAAGCTTGACTCGTTATTAGAAATACAAACAACAATATTTTATTCACAAATTATACAATAATAAAATATGACTTTTCACTATCATATTTACGAAACTCTCAATGTCCTCTTTACAAAACTGCAAAATCATATCGTATGAGTTATAAATCTATTTTTAAATATTTTCAGTAAGAAGCTCATATATATATATATATATATATATATATATATATTTTTGTTTGTTAAAAATTTTCAATAAACTGCGACGAATTTGCAATTCAAATGTTTATAATCTTAAGGATGAATCTCAAAAACTCAGATATCCTCGCAGCAATTCTCGTGAAATAATTTCAATGAAAGGTTTTTTTAATTCATTACTTTTTAATAAAAAAAAAATATTTGTTTCGTGAATTTTCTTATATAAATAAATCGTTGCTTTTACCTCGTATTTCTACTATTTCCTATCAATATTATTCTACATTTATTATTAAAAAAAAAAAAAAAAAAAAAAAAAAAAAAAAAAGAATAATAATTTAGTTAAAGCTTATGATAGATATTGTACTTCCTCTAATAATGTGAAAATTAGAATTTAAATGCGGTTGACAAATGGTATACATTTAGTTACTTTTTTTTTTTTTTTTTTTTTTTTTTTTTTTTTTTTTTTTTTTTTTTTTTTTATATTTTTTATTTTTTTGCTTTTGCGTTTATAGTAATTGATGAATTATTACAGAATGGCAAAATTGTTGTAGTATCGAAGTTTCTATTGCATCCGAGTAGTAAATAAAGCGTCCACTGAAGTTATTTAGTACACTCGTAATAGTGGCATTGTATTTGTAGAATCTTTTGTGAATAATAATTTAGTTAAAGCTTATGATAGATATTGTACTTCCTCTAATAATGTGAAAATTAGAATTTAAATGCGGTTGACAAATGGTATACATTTAGTTACTTTTTTTTTTTTTTTTTTTTTTTTTTTTTTTTTTTTTTTTTTTTTTTTTTTTTAACTTTAATTTTAACGTTTTATGTATTTTTTTTCGATTTAACAGTTACAAACGCAAAGGAATATGTCTAGAAAAGGGAATATTATACATTGCACATATAGTTAACGAAAAAAGTATTTATCCTTGAGTTGTGACATTAAATGCTGAAAATATACCTTGGAATGTTTCGCATGGATTTGATTACTTTATAAATCAAATTTTTTAACTCGCAATCACATGATAATCGTGTGATTTTTCACTCCTATCTCTAAACAACTTAGAATTATGGTTAGATTATAGATAATGAACTTGTCGCAAACTCGTTACAAAAGCGCCTGATTTACTAATCTGGAAAATTTGATATTTGGAACATTTTAATTTACGAGAACGAGTTTTTTTGTTGTTGTTGCACTTTTTAAAATAATTCTATAACATTGAAAAAATTAATAAAGACAATCAATGTAAGAGTAGTTAATAATTTTTTGAAAGAAAAAAAAAACATATATTAATTTCACAATTATTCTCCACTCGTCTAGTTGTAATTAGATAACAAAATAATTTGCAAATTAGAAGCTATAATTGAAAATTTAATATAAATAAAAATTAGATAACAAATTAATATACAAATAACAGTTAGATTCAGATGTATTATTATCCTATTGTATATAATTTCCTTCAATAATGCAATTGTAATTTATAAATTAATATTTGTAATTTTATTAAAAAAAAAACTTTTTCATATAAATAGTTGATTGTTTTTAATCATAATTTAAGAATTAAAAATCGATTAAATATCTCCAATAAATACAAATATTACGTACACGCAAGAAAATTTTGCAAACATTAGATGATAATAGATGATAGTACATACAGATGTACTATACTACACACAGATCTACTATATACTACACTATATACTACAGATAGTACATACATACACAAATAGATGATAATACATACCAAGCGACTAAGGTACACAAATGCAATATAAAGTTGTATATTTGGAATATAATTCCATTATACCATACCACGAGACATTTTTTAATGCATTTGTTAATTCAATACACAATTATTGTTTTTAAGTTTCATATAAACATGAATAATTGATGGCCTCGCTATATGTATAAATAGAAATATTTTAGTGTAAATTTACGGAGCTATTATTTTAAAGAAATGGAAGATGTATAAGTACGAGCATAAGATAAAATATGGAACAAGAAAATGGAAAAAGCATTCATAAAAAACAAATAATTTTTTTGTCCTTGGATGTTGTGCTCGTGCATCACTTTCACTGGTCAAGCATGTAATTACGCTCAAAGAGAGTAATAAGGTAAACAAGTATATATTGTGGATGCATAAATGAAAGACTTGGAAATGATAAAAGAACGAGTCAGTGAAGCGAGGAAAAAAGTTTGATATCTCACTCTATTTTAAACTATTAATTAATTTTTTCAGCCCTCTCGTGGATGATTATTTTTTACCTCTTAGATAAAATTATTCTTCATACGTTTCATCATCATCCGTTGTGTTTTTCATACATTCATTAAAAAGTTTCTTTAAATGACAATTTGATATTTTCAAAATTTATTTAATATTTTTTAGTTTAAACTACTTTGATATTAACATAATATACGTATTTTTTAATATACGTATTTATTTTGCAACTATATAGAACTTTGAAAAATTAGGCAAATTTGTTCTTCTAAATAGTTCTTAATAAAAACTTTAACTTTAAACAAAGGTATGATTAAATAGTCTATAAACGCTGAAAATTAACAATAACGATGATTAAATACATAAATTCATAAATAATATTGAATATATATATATATATATATATATATATATATATATAAATTCCAAGTTTTTAAAAGATTCATACGGATGGTATTTTTTATAAGAAAACTATATAAAGTAGCTAATTTATTTAAAATTCATAGTTCAAATGAATTTATACGTATTCTTTTTAAATTGCCACTTATCTCTCAATTTAATATAATTAATATGGAGTGTTAAGATGATATTTAATATCTATTTGATATCTAATATCTTAAATTATCGTTTTAATATTATAAAGCTCGTTGGATAAGATGTAGGATAAAGCCGATGGCAGAACGATAAAAAGAAATGAGAAATCGTATGCTCACGTAATTTCAGAATTTGCTGTTAATGCGTTAAAGAAGAAGGGAGGATAGGCTTAATACTTCTAAGGGATGACATTCACGTACACACTTATTCATTCGCAAAAATTTATACACAAACAATTCGATGTTTTAATTGTGCACTTCGGTAAATAGAAGAGGGGGGGGGGGGGGGGGGACTGGAACCGTATCTGTAATAATAATTGCAGCGGCATAAGTGTGCCATTATGTTGCTCTGATCAGACAATTATATTTTTTCTATAAATAAAGGTTATTCAACGAGCCTTTATATTATCAAATAGCGAGGAGATTTTTATTATAACAAAAGCACGTTTCCCAGTATTTGAACGGTGAAGCTATATATTCGAAAATTATTTAACTCAACGAAATTAACCATCAATGAAATTTCTTCAATGTATTATTTTACGATTACTAAAAATATCTTGTTTCTTATTTTTTTTTCTTTTTTTTTTTAAATTAACATCGTATAATAAAATTAATATTTAGACAAATTATTAGATTAAAAATAAATAGTCAGTTTTAGATTCCTTAGATTCCAAGAAGCGATTTAAAAGTTTTTTGTACTTTCTAATTTTACGTACGTAGAGTTGAAATATAACTGCGACAAAAGTAACCACATAAATTATATAAATAGACTTAAAGCTAAAATATTAAATGCAGTATATTCTATATTGTCTTATTGGGTTATAATTTAAGTGAGGCGTTTTTAGTGTATCAATAAATAAAGTTTTTATCAATAATTAATACGTACGATTTACTAAATTAACTTTATTAATTATGTATAAAAATATTTAGTCAATTAAAATAAAAATTTTCTTTAAATAAATTTCCATATATATATATATATATATATATATATATATATATATATATATATATTCAGAAACTTATCTAATAAACGTTAACTGTTATAAATTATATTACGTAGAAAATTCTATAAATCGTTGTAGTCAATTAAATTAATAATTAACGTAAACAAGAATTAATTGAACTCAAATAATTTTAATATTTTACTTATAATTATATTACATTGATATTCTATGTATGAATAAGTTAAATTCTGTAGAATAATCAAATCATCATAAAAAATGCAAAAATTATAGAAATTGTCGCTTTTATGCAGAGAAGGAAGATTCATTGTATAATCATCCATTACATAAATTCAACTACTCCGAACTTTTTATATTAATTTCCCAATAATTATTTTTACAATACTGCTATAAAAATTGACATTATTTCTTTTTAAATATATATATATATATATATATATATATATATATACATACAGTTTTTTGTTAAATATGGAATTTTTTATTGGAACATCAAGTAGTGTAGTTACAATGTAAAAATATGATTTTAATTTATCGCAGTTTTTATAGTTCTATAATACTTTACTGCGATATTAAAATTCTTTATGCGAATACAAAGTTTTACAAGCTGAACGAAAATGTCTTCTAGAAAATAAAGAATTTGTAATCATTTATATCATTAATCTGAAATAATTGAAATAATAAATTTTTTATCAAGAATTAGTTCTATTTCAATATTGGATATCAATATTTATTTTATTTCATTCATATATTGTTTCAACTTTTATTTGATAATTTTGTCCATATCGATTTTCTATTTTCATGTACCATCATATTTAACGATAAAAGTAATGTATATAATATCCATTTTCAATTGAAAAAGAGAAGAAAACATAAAATTCAACCAATTACATAAATTATAAGAATAAGTATTACAGAAAAATAAGGAATAAATATCAGGATAAAATTATATAGTTAATTAGTTCTCGTTATATAACTATAAAAAAGATACAAGTTTTACATCTAATGTTCATTTATCTTTATTTATAATAAATAAATAAATAATTTATCTATGTAAAGGAGTAGAAAAAGAAATTTATGCAAAAGAAATAAATAATTCAACCTGTCGTCTGCTGATTATTCCATTTTATTAACAAAATTCTGTATAATGTAACGCTTATATTCTCCAAATAAAAATACTCTTTTTTTTTCACACTCACTATTATTCAATCACTATTATTATTATGCATCAATTGTTATTTGTATACTATTTAAATATTAAATTTGGAATAAATGTGCTTTAGTAATATTTTATTGCTAATATAAACGGCTAATGTACGAATAAATAACTGACGTCTCAAGAATGTTATTATTATTTTGTTTTAAAAAAGCAGTATTAAGGTAAATAACTATAACAAAGTATAACTTTTATAATAATTAAATTCCAGTAAGCATACACAGTTTGTTGATGGTAAATATTGGAAGTTTTTATAATATATTTTATAAGTATAGCTATCAAAAGTGAATGTTTAAAATTTTTTCCTTATTGTATTGTTTGACAAAAGGTTCAAATATCCTTTTTGACAAAATTATTGTATTTTATAATTCCGAATGTTAAAGTTTAAGTTGAATTAAATGTGATGTTTAATCCAAAAATATCTTCTAAATGCTATTAATTTGGTGTTAAACGTTACTTCATCACCGAAAATTTCATTAATCTCATATAAATACACGGATTTTTTATACTGACAAAGTGATGATTTGACTTTATTATTAAGTTGGCTTTCGATTTTTCATATTCTCTCTCTCTCTCTCTCTCTCTCTCTCTCTCTCTCTCTCTCTTTCATTAAAAGCTTAGGTGCCGAATGACACGAAAGCTTAATTGCTTAGCAATTACAGTTCTGCAAATTTCTAAATAATGTCGAGCGTCAATAGACATAAATATATACTATCGCACTCGTACATATTGCATTCATTGCACTTTTATTTTATCACAGTCTCAGGTGCCAACTCCATGGATCATTATATACAACTGACCGTAAATTAGTGACAGGGCTTTAACGCGTGCCATTATTTGTTCCAAGTACATCCCTCGTTAAAAGATGACTTATTACTACTGCTTTGGCGAATCCTACCTTCTCCTTCAGAATTTAGATGTGCGAAATTGTATGAAGCACCTTGTCATTTTGATTTATAAGCTCGATCGATAAGCTTTATAGTTATTTTAGTTACGTGTTTTATATTTCATCTCGTGTCCTTGGAGCACCGCTGAGATATTTGTTACTTTTGCGAATATAAAATATGCGCGCTTCTGGATAAAATCACTCGTTTCCTTTCTACCTTTTGGTTTTCGCTTTTATGACTTTCGCTAGCTTCTGATCTACGAAAAAAAAGGGAAGAAAAAAGTTTTTAGCATTTAGTTTTCGTAATAATAATTTTATGAGCATTCAACTTTATGTATTTTGTTTTAAATTTAGAGTATTATCGAGCAATATATTTGAAAATAAAGACAATATTTGTAAAATAAAGCTACCAGTTAAATATTAATTATATATTGCTGTGTAAAATGGAACTAAAATTTAACAAATTTATCGTTAAATTTTATAAATATTGCCCAATGTTTAGAGCATAATTAATTAACAATTTTTATAGATTTTATTTTAGTTGTATATAGAAAAATAAAGCATTACAGTGGAAATGTCTATTCAACGTTGCTTATTGAAATTCGAAATTACTATGTTAATTAACCTAACATTTGTAATTTATTTCTATTCATCAAGTGTGTTAACATTATTATATACTTGATAAAACGTAATTGAATAATCAAATTGAAATACTTTTATTAATTGTCTTTCTAATATCTCTTATATTTGATATAATTACATTTTTTTTTTTTTTTTTTTTTTTTTTCAGAAATCAAGATCATTTTATCATAACATACAAAAAAATTAATCTTAACTCTTTGACAAAATTTTTACAATAATTTGATATATTTTTAAACGCTCCCCATATTATGTAATATGTAACCTAAATATTTGATGGAACGTAATGACTCGAATCTCCGTGTTATAAATCCTATTGTCACTCAAACGAGCAGAATCGTGATATTAAAATTGTTAAATTTGTCCACTTAGAATTATCTATTTATTAATTTATTAATTTTTCTCATCTTATATGTAATAATGTTTCGTCATTATTATTATCGTTGTTGTTGTTGTTGTTGTTGTTGTTGTTGTTGTTGTTGTTATTATTATTATTATTATTATTTTCTTCTTGTATTGGAACACTTAAGATGTCAACAAAGAAGTGTTGTACGAGTGGCCAGTAAAGAAAAAGGGTTAGAAAACAAAAAAAAGTAGACAGTTCAACCACGTCATTTCGTAAACTCTAATCGCGGGCATTTTACATCCGTTTCAATGGGCCCGATATGCTTGGCCCACTTTTGTTAGCCTTCATTCTATATATTAGCGGTTGATCTGTGTATGCGTGTAGTTAGTTGCTGCTTATAATCGCTATGCATGGAGGTCAGGGATTTATTTCCCTTTCTTCAAATCCAATGCTTACTTTCTTTCACTCAAAGGTCTTCTGAACTTACTATATTACTGCTAATCAATTACATTTGTTTTAATTTTGGAGAATGCAATTTTCATTGCCATATATATGACCGGATTGGAGTTATAATTTTATTGAATCTATTACTGTAATATATTGATTTATTAATTTTTAAAATAATGCTTCATTATGTGCTGCCGTACGCTAAGAAAAATTTTATATGGACTTTTGATAGTAAAGTATGCGTAAAAAAAACATCATTTATTACAACTTTTTAATATGTTACTAATAAATAATGTTGATGATCTTGATATAATTTTCTACTGATTTACGGCAGATCGTAGTGTAAATTGAGACTTAATAAGTCAGTACGAATAAATATATATTCGACTACAAATATTAATTAAAAAAAAAAAAAAAAAAAAAAGCTACTTTAACGCTTTAAATATTCTGTATTTTTTTTTATTTTTATTTATTGTTTTATTTGCATATAAGTACGACGAGAAAATGACTAATTAATTAATGCATCTATTGTTATTATATATGTTATTTATTCATTATATATTTGCTTTCAAGTAAAATTCTTATTTATAATAGAAATCATATTTTTGTTTATTTATCTTCGTATTACAAGCACATTTGAATGAATAAATAATATAGAAAAGTCTGTGATTTGGTTTTCTTTCCATCTTGATATAAGTTTTATTGAAATTTTGAATTACACACTCTGTTCACTTACGTCTCCATATAAATATTTAAAATTCTTTAATTACTAATGGTAATTAGTAATGGTTGGACTAATATCCAACCGTCTTTGTCATTCTTTCCCTTCTTCTTTTATTTAGAAAAAATATTTAATTCATTATTTATTAAGAAACGGTGAAATATACCAAGTAACTGCAGAAACTTTCTCGATATTTCATAAAAATTATTATTAATAGTTTTATAAAAAAAATTCTCGTACGCTTATAGTAATTTACAAATTTATTTATGCGAAAAAAGAAAATGTTTCAACATTTTCGTTTTCCTTTCGCTTCTCTTGTTCGCGTCCACTCTCTGTCTAATATATTTTCTTTTTTACATTGAAGAAAGTATTCGCGATCACTATGTCTCCTTTGTCTCGTATTTGTTCTCTTGTGAAACTAAACAAATATTTACTCTGGTATATGGGAGCAAAAGTGAGTCACGTCTCACTCGAGCATATCGTCGGTTGTTTTCTCTTCAGAAAGGATGATCGCCTGATTAAGAAATGGAAATTGATTTTCATAGATTTTACTTTCTATTCGGCCATGTGCTAGAGATTTTATTTATTATTCTCATGAATTCGCTAAATTCGGTTATTCTAGCTGATTGCTTTGTTTTTGAAAACTACATTTGCATTTGTTGATTGAAATAATGAAAAAAAAAAAAAAAATTTAATTCACAATTTCATTCAATTTATAATTGAAACCATAAAATTAAAAAAAAACATCCTTCGAATATTTCGAACAAAGCATAGTAAATTATTAGACGCGGTATAACATTTAAAAGAAATTCAATCAATTTACTTTTCCTTTAATTGACTAATTGATGTAATTAAATGAGAGATCGAGGAGAAATAAATGTTTTTTTTTTTTTTTTTTTTTTTTTTACAAATATATACTTGGCACTTATATATACTGGGGAAGTATTTACATTAAAACAGTAAAAATAAGAACAAAAATATTCTATACTATAAAAATCCAATTAAATTTGTATAACCTGAATATATTACTTTGAGGTACTATTTTTTCTATTACAATAAAATATATAAAATGTAGTTCTTTATATTAATAAGGATGTTAGTGAAGTAAAGAGACTGTACAGAAAAATCTTCGTTAAAAGACTTTATATTGAAAATGCTTGGTAATGTGCTTAGTAATAGTATGCGCAGCAACGAATATGAGGGAAAAGAAACATGTAGAATTTAATTTCTATAAAAGTATGGGGAAAATATTTTTAGAAAATGGCTGTAAAAACAAGAGGATATTTAAACATATATTTTCTTTTTGGTCAACAGCAATTTATTATTCGAATTCTTTTTTATAAATTGACGATCGATAATATTTTGTAATAAAAATGTGTATTGATATATAAGCGTTAACCATTGAATAAGCGATATCACAATATAATACGATTGGAAATTAATGAATATCGCTTTTATTATAAATTGAATTATAATTTGACATGTCGATATGGATAATTTGCTGCAGTTATTCCAGTAATATTTTATAATAGATTAATTGAAGTAATAAGAACTGTGTAATTTTGAAACTGTTGTCAATAAAGTCAAATGATACATTGATTATCAAAATATAAATTATTTAATGTATTTCAAATATTAGACATTATATCATTGGGCAAAAAATTAAATAATTACTCAAATTTACGTGTATTAAAGCATAAAAATTTATAAATAGTAAAGCTAAATTTAAATGAAATTGCTAATGAAATGACAAACTTAACATTATAAAAATATACATCTAATCAATTATTATTATTATTATTATTATTATTATAATTATAATTATAGGATAGCCTATTAATATTTATTAAAGAATAAAAAAATTCAAAGTTTAATTTTCTTCGTATATTATTTATTAAGAAAAAAATTAATTTTTTTCACTCTTATTACTAGTATAAAATCTTATTTCTATTCATTTAATTTTTTTTTTTTTTTTTACATTTACGTTACATACGCATACACAAATATCACACATAATTATAAATTCGAAATAAATTAAAGTCTATAGCAAATATAATCTAATATTGAATGTATGTGAAAACGTTATAGCACTGCTTGTGTATTATTATACACATTTACATGCACATATAAATGCATAAATTTACAAATTGAAAACAGCATTCCCGTTATTATGTGTATCCTAAAAGAATCATTTAATATTTTTCTTAAGCATTTATTGTAAATGAATATAGATAAATATAGATAGTTTATAGCAGAGTTTATTTATGAAGTTTACAATAATTACGCATTTATATTGGAGTTTTAAAGATAGACTACTTGATTTCTGGTACGACCAAGCATTTCGATTAAAATTAAACTCTGTACGATACAATACTCGTAGCTTGGGCAGTTTGCATTTTTTCGTTTGTTTTGTTTGCGATATTAGCAAGTAATGAACTAATAAAATGGTAAAAACTATATAAACTGGATGTGCTGACTTAAGTCATTAAGTTAATTCTGAAAATTTTTTTAATTAATTACAGAAAATTGCCGTCATACTGTAATTCATTGGCAAAATAAGTTTAAATAATTACATATTGTCCGTTAATATTTGCCAAATGTTATAGACATATTGAATATTTACGATGAACATGCTAGTTGACTAGTAGTATATTAATTTAACATAGTAAATTTAATAATTTTAAAAATCTCAACAGCAATGTAAAATAAGCAAAATGTTTTGTTTCTTTTCTAGATAAATAAGTAATCCTTCGGAATGGTGTCAAGACGAAAAATTTTGTCGCGCTCGCGGGATAATCTCGCCGACGCACAATATGAAGAACAAGAAGAAGAAGATGTTTGGTATAATATGGATAAATTATACAAGGTTCGTAAATCATTCTAAAAAAATCCTGCATTTTATATTAATAATCCTTTGAATCAACTGGAAACATATAATATTAAGTATATATAATAATTATATTTATTGGTATTTGTAGGCGTTGGATTTTACCGTCTGTATAAATTATAAAATTAAATAATTCACTTCTAATTAATATCATATTTTAACCAATATAAATGTACATTTAATTTATATCGGTACTTTTATAAATAACTATGAGAGAGAGAGAGAGAGAGAGAGAGAGAGAGAGAGAGATACGAATAATGGATACGCTAATGATAATAATATATATTTATTTTAATTCCATCTACGGTAAAGTAATATTATTACTTTTCCTTAATATCCTTATAATGAAAATTAAAATTCTAGAACGTATTATACAAAATGTTCATTATTTTTCATCAAACAAAGACGACTATTGAAAGAAAGATGTGAACGACTGTGAAATTTTTTTTTATTTCATTATTGAAGATATTTGTGTGAAATTAAAGAAACATTCATTCGAATTCCAAAACACCTTGTTATTTTATAATTGTTATTTTAAAAGTTGTAAAATGCATTGCACAATTTTATTAGTCTTTTCCAATTTTTATTTGATTTTATTTTATTACTTTGAAACTCTTTAAAGAACATTATGGAATATGTATTTAAAGAGCTTTTTAATTGAATTTTTTCAAACACACATTCTCCTTTTCTATATTCTCTAAAGAAAAATCTTAATACATAAAAGTATTTCAAATTGATTTATGAATATGCCCAAGTTTTATCATTTTTTTTTTTTTTTTTTTTTTTTTTTTTTTTTTTTTTAAGGGAACTAATTACAATAAAAAATGCATCTATTTTAAAATGATCGATATAAGTCAATTTAATACCTCACACGTAAATCAATACCATAAATCCTTTTTATAAGGTGGCAAAAAAAATCTTGTTAATATTATTACTAAATTTATCTATTGTACGAAATTAAAATTAAATAATCTTCTGCGCAAACATCAGTGAAAAGTACGTTACGCATTTTAAATATATGCTAATTGTTTACAAACAATGTATTTCCATGTATACAATTTAATAACGATGATACTTGTTATAGATATATTTATTATATTATTAATAAAATTAATATAAATATTATATTAATTACCGAAGCAAAAATTTTATTCTCTCAAAATATTGCCAATAATTATTATCTCTTTATTCTTATCTTTTTTATAGTTTTTAAATATCTTTTCGTTGCTATCTCAAGTAGTAAAGTAGTAAAGATTTTATAAATCTTTTTCCTTTAACCATTAGTAATATATTTCAATAGCTTACATTTTCATTAAGCTATTAATAATAATAATAATAATAATAATAATAATAACAATAATAATAATAATAATTAATGTTTCGATTATTTAAAAATGAATTATTATTTTGTTTTTGTTTTTTGTTTTTTTTGTTTTTTTTTTTGTTTTTTGTTTTTAATAACAATGTTTACGAAAGAATCAAATTATATTGTAATATTATGTTGAGAGATGCGCTTTAGAATAAATTGAAAATTTTTCCTTCTATCAACAAATTACAAATTTCGTTAAACTATTTAGAGATTCGTTAGCATATATTCTTCTAGTAAGTTATAATAAAAGCTTAAGTGAAATTATTTTTTGTCAACAAACTTATCGCGATACTCCTAAATTATAATATTATGTACTTTTTGGGATAAGAATTAAAATCAAATATATTAAAATTAGTGATTCCGAGCAAACAATCATTAAATTACCATATTCTACATGGCCAACATTATATTAAGTATGCAATGTGTTTTTTACATTAAATACTTGGTTATCATCGAATCATTATTATTTAAAAGAACGGCCTCTCTAAATTACATCAGCGATTAATTAAATTTCAATGAAAATATATTACGAAAGATAAAAGTTTGGTTCATGGACACATTATCAAAAATGAGTTTCGTAATGGATTGGTAGTTAACAAAGTGAAATTATAATCATCGTCATTAGCACTCACTAGATGCATTAATGTGACATTGCAAAGTGAAAAATATAAAAATATTGAAACTAATTATATTGAAGAAAGAAAATAGTGTTATGTCAAGATTAATAAGCATTTTCACCACAAATTCTTATTTAACATAAAGCGAACTTGATATTTCCCATATAAAAATCAAGTTTGTTTCTGAAATGATCATTACATGTTAATTAATTTCACCAAACTAATTAGCAAAAAAATTCCAATGGTAACAAGAAATTACTTGTTAATTATGTCTTGCTGACTGTCAAAAAGAACAATTAAATATCTGGCAAAATTTTAAGGATTAAGTAGAAAATATGTTAGTCCATCTTAAAAATCGAAAATACCGTTGTTACATTGTAAGCAGTTGATAAATGTACTTGATCTTTTTCTCCTCGTTTCCTCTAATTGCAACATTTATGCAACACGCAAGTTCACAATACCTCGATCAGCTTGCGTAAATAATTGAAGGCCACTGTTGTGGATTTTATCATCCTACTCTTTTTGCAATATGGTGGCTGGTAAATTAGCTTAATTATATGAGAATATGTGCAGAAAATATTGTACACCATAAAAGGCTAAAATCAAATTTAAAGTAATTGCGATATAAATATAAAAAAAAAAAAAAATAAAAAAAAAATACAGTAGTTTGTAGAATATTTTAAAGAGCATTTTTAATTAAAAAATTACTACAATTGTTATTGCATTTTCTCTATGTAATTCGTATTTATTGATTATTATTATTATTTTTTTATCTGTTTATAGGACAATTTATTTGTAGAACAATTTATTATTTAATATTAATATTTTTATTCGATAAAAAGGAAAAGTAGAAAAAATAATTTGCAAATTTTTCTTTTATTACGAAATAAGTAGAAGAAAATATGTATAAAATAATGAAAAAACTATGTAATGTACACAGAAAATACAATAAGTCAAATAAATAAGTTAAAATAGCGATAAAAGCAATTGATACGTATTGAAAAGAAAAGAAAAAACATAAAATAAGCAATAAAATGTAGAATGTAAATATTTTTGTGATAAAAAAAAAAAAAATCCCTTTCTTACAAAGATATTGTGATTTTGTAAAGTTATATTCTATTCTATTCAGTTAAAAGTATGTAAATTAATTCTAATTTATTTGTGATAATAGTTATAAAAGAATATAACGTATAGACAATGATTAGTTCGAATTATTATTTCTTCTCCTGATTTCAATTAAAAGAAAAAAAAAAGAGAGAGAGAGAGAGAGAGAGAGAGAGAGAGATAAGCACGATCAACATAAATTTGTTAATTTTCCTATATAGTTTTAGGTTATCCTATTAAAATCTACTTCACCCGAAAATTAGATATTTAAACGAGTAAAAGTATGATTTATTTACAATAAGAAGCCTTCGCTAATTGGAAATTATTATTGCGTTAAACTAGAATAAATATTTGTTCGGTTAAAGTCAACATTTAGTGGAATATAATGAACGTCGGTATTGCGGTACGTAGCCAAAGGCGAAAAAATCAGACTTGAATAATACAGCGATTGGCACAAAGTCTAAGGACAATAATACTTCTGTCACGTGACCAAACTCATGGAGTGGACACGTTTACCCATTGACATCGATCCCTAATTCGCTGAATTTTTCCACTACGCGTGCCATATTCGATCGTAAATTTTCTTAAATAACTCTCTGCGTTCATCATACTCACTTCTATTTTCCTGTCATATTCGCTCTCGTCTAACGCTCTTTTATTCTGTCCATATGCACAGGATCATATACAGGAAGTTCTAGACAAGTGGAATCAAATAGACGACGAGATATGGGCCAAGGTCATTGTTTTCGAAAGGAACAGACGCGTGGCGAAGGCGTACGCAAGGGCGCCGGTGCTAACGGTCAATGGCTCCAACGACGGCTTTGACGGTTTCAGGTAATCATTACAGCTTTTTACGCCACGCGAGGTCAACGTACCTGGCCAATTCCAGATTTCGAGACAACGCTCCTGATTGTCATACCGCATTTTGCATATTGATGCCTTTCAAATTTTAACTACAGTCTTGAAAAATACGTACTCGAGTAATCCTTAAGTTGATCGATAAGCTTATATATTACATGCTGCTAATAATGACGACGATGGGCAATAAAATGATAACGATAGCCTCATCTTCAGAATTATTGTGATCCTTGTTTATTCATATGCGATACAATATAGATTATAATAATAATAATTATTATTATTATTATTATTTTTTTTTTTTATATGAATAAACAAGGATCACTTACGATTATCATGAGGTTGAAGGAGAATTCGATACATCATAAAAATACTTTAAGCTTGATATTTTAGAATTATTCACTATGTTTTATTATTATGTGACTTTTCTAACTCATACGATCGTGAAATTATTATTTGCAATTTTACATTTGTTATATAACGAGTTAAAAAAAATTTCACAAAAATATGTATAAATAACGTTTACAAAACCTTCGATATAAATTGTACATTTAATGAAAATTTTAATGTCTCGTTCTAAATATATTAAGTTTTGCTCTCTTTTAATCTTTCATGTTAAAAGCTAAATATTAGCAATATTATATCTGCAAATTAAAATATATATATTTCTATTATATTACGTTTTACATTCAAAATTTATTCATTTTTCTTTTTCTTTTTCTTTTTTAATTATACCCAATAAATGGAAAATCTTTGATATAATATATACGTCGAAAAAAAAAAAAAGAAAAGAAAAAGAAAGAAAAAGCACGAAAGCATATTTTTAAATAAATCAAATTAATATTTTTTATACTAACCGCTCGATATACGTTATAATAGAAATTATTCAGTATAATTTAACGTCAATCGTAAATCTAAAATATACGTATCAATGGTACTTTCCTTGTCACTTGTTATAACCATCTTAATTTCTACAGCAATTTCACGGGTAAAAATGTATGATATCTGCTCGCACTCAATCGCGGTTATTCAGTACTTTAGCGATTAAGAAATAAAATTAATAAATAAAATTGACAATTTAATAGTGTACGTTACTTAATTTTATCCTTTCAAAGAGAAAAACTATATTTCAGTATGATTGTTCAATACTGAACATGTCGAAAAAGCTATTATTATGAAGTATACTATATTATTAAGTATTAATAATAATAATAATAATAATAATAATAATAATAATAATAATAATAATAATAATAATAATAAAAAATAATAATAAATAATATATACACACGCACATACATACATATACGTGCACGCACATATTATAGAATAAAGCATGTTATAATTCTGGTTAAATAATTCCAATTTATTTTTGCCTGTTATTTTCTTACCCTCATTAGTAGCCAATTTTTTTTTTCAATACCCTATTCTAGAGTATCAATACTCATTTTTGTATATTTTACATCTGATATGGATCATTTCCATTAGCTTTCACATAACGATGTGTTTTATATTTTATCTTATGAAGTATTTACGAGATTTAATATGATACGGCAATATCAAGTGATACGAAAAGTAAAATATAATAAGGAAAATTTAACACGAAACTGGTATATTTAGGACGTACATACAATTTCTGAAAATTATTCTGATTCTGTCACATTCATGGACGAATATTATTTAAAGCCTCGAGGTCTATATATTTACAATAAATTACAATTCTAAAGATAATAGTTAGCTAGTCATTATTATTCTTATTCTTATTATTATTATTTATTTTAGTTCGTATTATTAGTTATCCCATTAATATAATTCTTTTATATAAAAATCCATGATGAATATATATGACATCGTTTCTTATATTTATAGTTATATAGTTATAAAATATATAGTTATTTTTATAATCAATACTATCTTACCATTAAAATAATTTACGTATTAAGTATTGGTAAAACTGATTTATCACAATTCGTATTGAATAATAATAAAAAATTTTAATGCAAATTGGATTGAAATTTCATGCAATTCAAATTCATATTTTTTTAAATTAAAGCATTTATAAAAGAAGAGGACGTTCACTTTTATTATATATATTTTTCTCATTTGCCTCTAATATATTTAAATATGTATCGCTATATTTATAAGAAAAACTTTGCAAATAGTTACAATTATCGCATATACGTCACATTCCTCGTGTGTTACTCTTGTTTTTATTAATATTTATTAATTTATTATTAAATGAAATAAAAATATAAAATATTATTCGAAGCTTTAGAAGAAAAAATATAAATTAAATTTAATGTATATATAAACTGTGCAGTCAATTTAATTATTTAATTTAATGCAAATATATGTAATTTGCAAAAAAAAAAAAAAAAAAAAAAAAAAAAAAAAAAACAGAAAAATAATGTTTTATAATATTTCAACGTATATATCGTTATAATTGTGATATATATATATTTTTTTAAAAAATCCTAAATAGGCAATATGTGTTAACATGTTCGAGAATATAATATACACATTTTATAGTAAAACTATATATAATAAAATTCTTTATTAACATTATAAGCGAATTTAGTGTTATTTATTTTTACATTTCATTATTACAATTAATTATATTATGTACACTAGAATGCATTGTTTATAAATACTTTTTACAAATTATTCAATAAAAAAAGTAATCGTTCAATAATAAGAAATTTCATTATTTCTGAAACCAATTTAAATTAGTGTTTGAGTAAAAAATAATTTTGCGATGCAATTGAAAAGATGAATCAGCGATAAGTCCAACTATATAATTAAATATTTTCAAAAATCGACGTTCTTCAAGTTGTTTTCATAGATCGATTTCTTAGTAGTGAAATAATTGCTCGCAAATTTATGTCATGTAATATCATGCTTATACAAATAGATGAAAATATATATTTTTATTATAATGGCTTATTAATCTTCGCCAGGAATACTGCAAAATCAAATTTCTGCGATATATTAAGCTTAAGAACGTAATGTTATTGCATATATATATATATAAGTTTACATAATTTATATTGAATTTATTTAAATAACATACTTTAAAATGTCATTAACATACGCGAGTCTATTAATAATGTTTTAATTCAGCGTACTGAAACATTTACTTCTAACCAAATCATATGTAGATACATTTGTATTTATATTGAATTATTATTATTATTATTATTATTATTATTATTATTATTAATATTATTATAATCAAATGGGCAATCCTTAGAAGAACATTATTTATGATGCAATATTGGTAGTACAGTGATGAAAACAACAATAACTAATTATCTAAGATAAGAGCAACCACGTGCTTATGGGTCTCTAATTATATGTAAAAATGCTCTTCTTTGTTACTCGAGTTCTCTTTGTTGGCACAATATGGAAAATGTTGGAAAGGCGATAAGGAAACGGCTTGATTGGCATAGAAGGTGAATTAATATTTCATCATCCGTAGAAAAATTAAATAGTTGGAAAAGTTTTAAATATTTACAATTCATACGTTTATATGTCCGAATGAAAAATATATACAATTCAAGTGCACATATTTTATTGAATTTGTATTCAAGTTTGCAGGAGTAATTATATGTAATGTCGCTCTTACAAAATATTTATTAACTTATTAATTAGTTATAAATTGTTATAAATGATATGGATTTTTTTATTTTATTATAAAGCCTACATCATGCATGTCAAATAATTTTAATATCGAAGAAAATCTTTCGGAAAGATATTAAGGAATATTTCTCGTTATTTTATATAAATAAGTAAACATAAAATAATCTCAAAATTATCAACAATTTAGCAAATTGATTATTACATTAACAATATGTAAAAGCTTACAACATCTATGTATTCTTTGCTTTCTAATTTTGTTTTCTATTTTTTTTTTACATATTGTTTTTATTTGTTAACACATTTTAAACCATTTTAAGACTTATATCACTACTATCAAAATCCATGTATACATACACACATATATACACATAGTATAATTATATTTTCTCTTTGAAAGGAATATTCGATGTACGATAATGGGTATTTTGACAATAAATAATAATTTATGTATAAAAATGCAGATAAAATATTCTATATAAAATGGCAAAATAAATTTTTTATTTTTAAATGAACAATAAAGTATCTTATAATAAATGTAATTTTATAAAAATTTTATTAAATTTACAAAACATCAAATTTTTATTTATTTTCAGAAGTTTCTAACATTCAATATACGTAATTAATAATTTTTCTACTCAATAGATTACCAAAAATGTAAATATAAATTTATACATTTTAAACGCCAAATCATGTAAAAATCTGATAAATCTAGGATAAATAATTCTATACGAATTTCTGTATTTCTGAAAACTTGGCAAAAATTTTAATTTTCATCATTTTATCTATTGAACATATAAAAAGAATCATCATCTTTTATTATTTAAAAATTAATTATAAAAGTAATTTGTTATATATAATAATATTACTATATATTATAACAAATTTTTTTTTTTTTTTTTTTTTTTTTTTTTTTTTTTTTTTTTTTTTTATAAAAAAAAAGTTAAAAACTGATAAATACTTACGTACTTGTGTTGATTTACATTTAATAAAACTAAAATAGACAAAACTAATAATACGAAGTTCTCAATTTAAAAATATAAATGATATAAAAAAGAAAAAAAGAAAAAAAGATAACAAAAGCTTTGAGTTTATTATTCTGTGCGTCTTAAGATAAAAAATATCACAATACGGATATAAAAGTTTAAAATGTCTAAAAAGTCAATAAAATTTTCTTATAACATATTTACATATAATATCACAAATCATTTTACATTTATCTATAAAATATATTGCTCGAAGCAAATAAAATTATATTCTCATTGACCTAGATATTGTGAAATATTTTATAAATATAAAATAAATCAACAATAGTGAAATGCTAAAGGCGGATAAATTATAAGTTACGATAAATTCAATCTAACACAGTGTTGATGATGTACCAATAACAAGATTTCAATAGTCATATTACGTTTAATAATAATAATACAAATAATTTGTTATAATTTACAGGCATTTTCTCTATTTTCAAAACGCACATGTTAAATAATTACAATATACTTTCTAATAAATATTGAATAATAATAATTCCTAAGGCTTTTTCATTTATTTACGATCTTGACTCGCGTACGAAAGAGGAAAATTCTTTAATTATTTCATTAGTATTAATAAATGATTTTAACGAATGCGCGAACATTGCCTCGTCCAAATAAAAATTATTATTAATTATTATTATAAAAAAAAAAACAAAAAAAAAAACAAAAAAAAAAACCATAGAAAATATAAACAGTGTGGCGTTGCTCAATGATGGGATGTTTTCTCTGGTGAAATTTGCAGAATAGGATTGTGCGGATTCGACAATCCGATGCGAGATAGCAAAACGGAGGAAGCTAAGCGACATATTAATCAAGGTGTAAAGATAAAGATGGATGAGCAGGGCAATATACTCATAAAGAGATTATGCAAGAGCAATGTTTACGTAAGGGCGACAAATCAGGAGGATAACGCGATTGGCGCGGAAATCATACGCAATTCACAAGGAGCGCTTGAACACGAGAAACCCGGAAAGGTAAGCGACACGACACGAGCAAGGAGAAAACCTTTCAAGTCTTTTCTCTACCATTGCTGCACACAGGCTACTTATATTTGAAGAATTTTGAGTTATCGATTTGTCAGGAATTGTTATTATTATTAGAGATTTCAAATACCAATATATTTTATGAGCTAGCAAGTGATGAAAAAACAAATTGATTAAATTTACGATAGACGAATGTTTGATAAAAATGCATAAGATAGAAAATTAGGATAAATTCAATTGCTGATTCAACTGTTTATAATACTAATTATACAATATTTAATTTAAAAATTAACTAAAGCTCGATACAATTTATTGGCGAGAAATAATATTTTACCGCTTCTCAAACACGTGTCCAAACTGATTTAATACAAGTTTATACTTGGATTGACTGAGAGAAAATGTAAATAATCAAGAAAGATAATAATTGAAATGTACAAATTCATAACTAATGGCTATATTAATAAAGATTCGTTATTTTCAAATTTTAGTTGAAACATTTTATTACATTCGTTAAATAATGAGAAAAATTTTTTTTTTTTTACCGAATAGAATACGATAATGAAAGTTTAATACGCGTTATTTAGATTAATTTATTTTAAAATTTTTTAGATTAGATTAATTTAGATTTAGAATAATAAGGATATTAAATATCTTTGTCGAATGATATTGAAAATTACTATTTCAATGATATACAAGAAAAAAAAAACAAAAAACAACTGGATATTAAAATTTATTGTAAAATATCACCATTCATTTATATTAACAAATAATTTAGAAAATTAAACTGAAAATGTTTTTAATTAAGTAAAAAAAAAAAAATCTACTTTGTCCTCGAATAATTAAGTAAGTATGCAAAGTCATTAATTGTATTTAATTACTCAAAGAGATTGTAAAAATAAAAACATTACCTTATATATTATAAATATAAACGATATTTATAATTTCACTAATTTTCAGAATGAAATTTTAAGCTACAATCGAGTATATTAATTTTTCACGACTTGTACATTACTTTAATAATATTATATTATAAATAAATGTCTAATTTTAAGTAAATTGATTGTAACGAAATAAACTAATTTTTAATAATAAAATAATAAATACTTGCAATACTGATAAATCACTCAAATTACTATAACTTATAATATATTTCGAAATTAAAAATATCCGAGTATAAAAATTATCATCTATATGTAATTAAACAAAAATATTCTAAATAAAATTAGGCACTTTAAATCGATCGATTGTATTTATTTTGAGTTATCGATTAGCAAGACAAGCAATACAAAATCCGTTGTATAATTACATTAAATGTAACACTTAATTAACATTCCCATGATAAATTGTAAGAAGTATAAATAATATAATATATTACTTGATATAACACCTTAATTATAAATTATGTAAATGTAAAAATAAGTAAGTACGGTAGCTGTTTGTAGACGCATAATGTCACTCGATGGTTATTAAATTATTATTTCATTTTTCAAAACAAATGAACCTTCCACTATAGTGTGCTATAATTTTTAAGTATTAAATTGATTAACAATATTATTATTATTATTAAGTGAATCAAAATCAGTGATTTTTATTGGAATGTGTATAATAAACGCCATTATATAAAATATCATGGATTTTATCCTTTACGCATGCAAGCAAAATAAATCAGAGGATCAAACGTAAATGATTCGTTCGAGTGAAATAATTGTTTTCCACAGCTTTTTGACATGAACAAATTTCAAACCAACTTATCACGAGAAACGAGGAGAGCTTATCCGGACAGACGAAGATTGGAAACACAATGTCTGAGTGCAATAGTGTTTGTGCGCACGGATACCGATATTTTGCAATGTCCAGTTTGGGTCCTCATCGTCAATGTTGTTGGCCTCGACATGTTAAAATCCAAGCTTCCACCAGGTGAATCCAACTATATTACTGATTCCTAATTACATTAAGAGCTTTTTTTTTCATTTAAGGATTTATGTCCGACAAAAGAATATCGTTATTATTACTTTATCAATGATTGAATAATGCTGATGAACTAATGATAGAAATACAGATTTCAAATTGTTCTTTATTTACTTGCTTGTATAAAATATACGTTAAAATTATTTTTATCTTTGTATATATATATATATATATGATATTTTTATTGATGAATCGATAAGTTATAAACAAAATTTCATTAAAAAAGAAAAATATCAAATGTTTATCTTGTAATTGAAAACTAATTAATTCAATAGATTTTAGTGATATAAAATTACATTAGATTATTGATATTTACACAATTCCAATTATCTACTTATCCAATTTTATTGTTTCTAATTATTCAGAAGTATAATAAATGTTTATATTCAAGTAATTTAGAATTTGCTTTTGTACAATATTACATTATAAAAAATATTTATCAGAAGAAAAACAAATATATATATATATATATATATATATATATATATATATATATATGTATATGTAGAGAGAGAGAGAGAGAGAGAGAGAGAGAGAGAGAGAGTGTGTGAAGTAAAAGACAATAATTGAAAAATATTATGAATTGATACTTTATAATTATGAGTATTACTAAGATATTATAAATTTATATATTCTTTATCTAGATGTAACCAATGTTCTTTAATCGTTTTAATGCAATTTTATTCAAATTAATAGAAACAATAACGTAATATTAAACATTGCACATGATTAAAATATTTTTATTAATTACTTAATACCTAAAAATTTTGCGTATTTTGAAGTAATCTGCAAATGCGATTGAAAAATTATGTTAAGAATATTTTTATTATTATTGAATAATCGTTGTCTTCAAGTGTCTTTTTGTCGTTTATGAAATTACATTTAAAATTTAAAATGTGAATAGTCACGGCTCACCCGTACATGTGAATAATCTGATAAAAAATGATTAAATTAAATTAAAAAAACAAAACAAAACAAAAAAAAAGACGTAATTTTTTTAAATAACTTTCCTGCTTCACCATTAAAATTAAGGAAAACACGAAAAAATGAAGCAATTGCAAAACCAAGAGCCAATTATAAAAAGAAAATCCAGTGAAGCGATTAAAATTCAAGCGCTCTAGACGTAAGTAAGACGTCCTTTGCAATTTATCGACACCAACAAAGTCGAATAATAAATTTCCAACAATGTTAGACATAAGTAGAAAAATCCTAAGATCGGTAATAACGAGCTCTTGGTCAATTGACCGATTCACAGTCTTAGCACTGCAGAGGCCCGTGGATATTAAAAATCGACCCAGAATCCCTATACCGGACGAGGATCCCTACAGCATTGCCGGGGTTTCGACGTCTTCGGGTCCAAGCGATAACCTCGTGATGAACCGTGACGGCCGTGAACAGATCTACGTCGCCTACCACCAGCAGCATCAGCAGCAGCAGCAGCAGCAGCAGCAGCAGCAGCAGCAGCATCAACAGCAGCAGCAGCAGCAGCAACAGCATCAGCAACAGCATCAGCAACAGCAACAACAGCAACAACAGCAGCAACAGCATCAGCAGCATCAGCAACAGCAACAGCAACAGCAACAGCACCAGCAGCAGCTTCACCACCACCAGCAGCAGCGTCAGTCGACGCATCGTCGCGGTGAAAGGCCGCCGAAATTGCCACCCCGGGAAAACCTCTACGGCCATGACATACCCAAGGTAAAGACGAGCGAGTGTGAGTATGTGGGAGGACAAGAGACGCGAAGTGGCTTGCGGCAACTCGATGAACTTCCTGCCTAGACTACGTGTGGCTTTCGAAATCCGCGAGGGAAGGGCGATGATTAGCGCCTCTGTAATGTGCATGTATATGCTTTAACGCTAAAAATTAAATAATAATAATAATAATAATAATAATAATAACAACGACAACGACAACGACAACGAAAACGACAACACTCGGTCATGCAATACGTGAAAAACGAAACTTGTATTTAGATGGAGCCTACGGTTCAACCTACAGCTTCTCTCTCTCTCTCTCTCTCTCTCTCTCTCTCTCTCTCTCTCTATCTATCTATCTATCTATCTATCTATCTATCTATCTATCTATCTATCTTTATTAGTTTTTGCTTTTTTTGTTGTATCCGTTTCGTTAAACGACGAGTTTGATTTAGTTGATTTGAACGAATGATGGCTGCTTGGGCTTTAAGTCGTCGCGTAATTATGTCTCGATGGTCGGCACATGTAAACGCCACAGCAGTTGTTTACTTGACAATTGCGACTTATTAATAGTCTTGGTGATGCATCGTAAAATAATTCGCGAAAAACATCGATTAAGCATAAAATTATGTTTCTTTTTAAAGTTAAAAAGAAATTTTGCGATGGTGTTTTTCAAGTAACTTTGTAAACTAGTAGCCACTTAATGCAATTAATTAAGATTTTACTTTTGTTACTTTTGTAAAGACACTTAGAAAGGAAAGCATTCTCGTAAGGAAGTTGGAGGCACAATATTTATTTATAAAAAATTTGAAACTCGTATCGTTATTATATCGTTGCCATATTTTTATACAAGAGAGTTGATATCGTAAAGGTTCCATGTGATGTGATTTATGGGATAACAAATGTTCGCTACTTCGTCGCGATTTCATACAATCGGGTATAAATTTTGTAAAAATGCCACCAAGATAATTGTCGGTAAATACTTTTAAGAGTTTATTTATTAATAAAAAAACTTTTACCTTAAAAATTACGTAAGAAATTTACTTCCGTGACAAAAGGAAAATCTATTAATATTCCATTTATTGCATTAAATTGCAGTACATTTTTTTTTTTTTTTTTATGCAATGCTACGTAGTTGGCTTATTGCAAAATTAAAATTTTTTATTAAATCAATGCAACACTTGAATCGCTATTGTTTCTTGCAACTTGACTATGAATTTTAATTTTATTGATTTTTTTTTGTTTTTTTTTTTTTGTTTTGTTCTCTCGTTAACGAGTATTAAAAATAAATATAAACATAAATCAATTTGGCCATATTCGTAATTTAAAATTTTAATTGCATAAATGCTCGTATAAATATTTTGTACGACGATGTATTTTAATTCATTATTTATTCATTTCGTTATTATAAATAATAGATATGGGAATGCGACTAGAAATTATAATGCAGGCTCAAATAATTTCATTATTTTAACGCTAACAACGACATTTATTCAGTCGCAAGAATAATAAAGGTAACGAAAAAAGAAAAAAAAAAGATTCAAATGCATTTTTACAAGTATATAAATTATCGATAAAATATTAGTTTTATTGTTTGTAGAAATGAAAATTTTGTTCTCACGTGTGCTGCATTATGCATAAATGAACTGACCATAAGAATCTATTAAGTAATAGCCTCTTGGAAATTTTTAACGAAAATAAATAATCTCATTTTATATTTTATACATCCACTTCTGTTCATTGCCTTTGCAATATACGCGCCACACACGCGTAAAAACGACCTTTTAGTGAGCCTGATTGTACGCTGTAAGTGTAATCGAACAGCAACTAGTAAAATTTATAATCTAGTAATATAATTTTTCTATCCCATATTTGAAATATTAACTAGCTTTATAATTGTAATGTGTATTATATTTTAAGATGCCGAGGCAGGTTTATGTGAAGGTACGTTCCAACTTCTATTTCTT
Organism: Ceratosolen solmsi marchali; assembly: GCF_000503995.2. Classification (NCBI taxonomy): domain Eukaryota; kingdom Metazoa; phylum Arthropoda; class Insecta; order Hymenoptera; family Agaonidae; genus Ceratosolen; species Ceratosolen solmsi. Next base: position 6,944,632 of record NW_011948420.1, read on the forward strand.
CAACACTAATTATTTGCTCCTCTATTTTGCACAATAAATGCTACTAATCCCATTAGACGTGTATTATAATAATTAAAACTTATTGGATATCTTCCGAAGTCTTATTATCGCTGAGAATTTATAATTTTCACAAATAATCATTAATTAATTCCATTGTTCGAAGTAAATACGATGATTTAAATTTATGCGATTATATTTCCCCTCTCTCATTGCACAAAATAAAAGTAATGTTATAAAGCGTACCTCCGACTTTCTCTGTCCTCTTGCACAAATGCAAATGAATACGTGCAAAGTAGACTTTAAGGCAAAATTATAAAACTTTATTTTCTTCTCGTTACAGCCCGATTATGACGATATTGAAGACGACTATGTGTCCAGTTCCGTAAGACCACCCGTTATGGAAGACAAAAAGATTAAAAAAGAAAACAATAAAAAATATGGTAAGATAGCACATTAAAAAGATAATTAAATAAATCTAAAAATTATCGATACTCTCTTATCTCTGTATTTTCTTCGGTTTTCTCTCTCTCTCTCTCTCTCTCTCTCTCTCTCTTTTTCTTTCTTTTTTTTTTTTTTCTTTCTTCTTTTCCCCAATTTTATTCGTAAAAATGACTGTTTTTATTTTAACACTACCAATGCCTCTCCACTCGATGTTTCCATAGAATAAATTTAATATAAAATATTCTCTTACTTATGCTATTGCGGTACGGTAAATTCAATATCATAACATTTGTAATTTATTAAAAAAAATTTCTACATTATTTGTCTCTATCTGCACATTCGTAATGACGAATATAAATTAGATAATATCTTTTATATCTGTGCGTGCAAGAGGATCAAATTGTATTTTGTAATAATCATAAACGACACGACATCTAAATTGAAATGTACTTAAGTGACTATTTTACTTTTTGCAATGGTTTCACATTAAATGGCAGATTAAAAATAAAAGTCTTTCATCGATTAGCAATAAAATAAAATTTTTATTATGTATCATAGCTCTTCCGTACAAAATTAACACCCATGTTTACCTGCAAGTCTAACCTCGTATTCAATGTGAAAAATATCGCTTAACATTTGTTATAAATATGGTAAATAGCTATTCCTGGAAGCATATAAATATTTTATTATAACAAGATATAAATATTTTCATGGTTCAAAGTTAAAAGTTAGTTATGAAAAGGCTGTCGTAAATCAATTTTATATGTTACGCATTTTTTTCTTCTTAGCCGACTTTCTGTTCTTCAGTAAAAACGATGTCAAGTACATGTCAAGTTTATTTAAGTGCTATTTTCACTTAAAAAATTTCTACGGTAGACATATTTAATAAGTGATTCTAATATCTCGAGGGCTCCGTATGTTGATCAAAGTCTTTTATGTGTTACACTTTCACTAAATTTCAATATAAAACATTCTAACATAGTCCGAGATTGTGATAATTATATTAACATTTTAGATTAAAATTACTTAATCTTTCAATGTTAAAATAGAGATTGTAAATTGTGTAAAATTACAATAAATTTATTCTATATTAAAAATACAGCATTGTAATATGTAATATGCCATACGAGTTACATTGTTTAAACAAATGACTAAATATATGAAATGACTTTATTTATCAAATTTATTGTATCAAAAACAAAATCACTTTTTCTTTTTTTATATTATTTGCATTTCATTAATGAAAAAAAAATGTTAAAAGTCGTTAGAAGTTTTGATAAAATGGATCCTTCTATCGTTTCCTTTGCGCCTAACTTTTTCGATATTTATGGCTTGGCTAAAGCTTTGTAAGAAAGGTTTCGATACAAAATTTCAATACAAAATTTCACTACTAAATAACGAGACGAGCGTTTACATTTTATTTAATAAAAAATTATGATAATTCAGCACGCGATGCAATGTATAAATAGGAAAATTGGTTAATAATGAAATATTTTATAAAATGATTAATCGGCCGAATAAAGCCTATAAAGTAATAAATTAATATTGCAAATATTTAAATAATTCATTACTATGATAAACTAAAAATAATCAGACTTTATTTAAAGAATCCATCCATGCATTCGGATATAAAAGCAATAAAACTAATAATTATAAAAAATTACATTTTCTCACTCTTAGCTCGCTATTTGACAAATATACAAAATATTTTGATTTGATTTCTGGAATATTATTTTTCATAAGCCACTATGTAATCGGATACTCTCTCTCTCTCTCTCTCTCTCTCTCTCTCTCTCTCTATCTATCTATCTATCTATCTATCTATCTATCTTGCTATATAAAACGCAATTTCTACACAATCAGTCGTAGTGGTAATTTATATTTACAATTTCTTGAAACTTTCAATTATTCGAAATTTGTTTCAACTCAACTTTAATTTTCTTTACATTTCTTTTAATGTCGTAATGTTCATGTTATGCAATTGCATACTCAATCGCACATAAACTTATTTTAATTGATAAATGTGTGCTTTTACGTATTTTGATAATATTTATTTATTTAAGAAAGCAACGAAAGACTAAATAAGTCTATATAATACAAAATTATTAAGACGTAATTTCAACGCGATATATTGCTATATAAAGACAATTTTTATGGTATTTTATCAGTCGTTTTACAATTATTTGTATGCAACATGGAGTATTTATATTATTAGATATTTAATTGTACATAATAGAAGCGTATATCAACAAAATTACCGAGCACGCTGAAATACATGGTTTTAAAAATAATATTAAAGATATATACCGTAAAAATTAAACATTATCAAAGATATCAAGTCATTAAATATATTCTAAAATTTCGCAGAAGTAATTTACATGAAAAGCCACTTAACGCAACAGAGCTTATAGAAGTCAATGAAGCATTTACTCGACTATAATTTCCTCGCAATCTTTGCTACATACTTTTCGGCTCAAGGTAAATTCTTAATTGTATAAAATATCCACATCGGCTATAAAGTAAACGAACTCGCATAAAAAGTATATATATATATATATATAAATCAATGCATTCATTCACTTTTGTAGTATAGAATTTTTTGTATTTAAAAGTAACATACGACATAATTATCGGACGCTCGAGAAAAATAATTCTTAACGACGGCAGAAAAAAAAGCTCCCTAAATGCTTCTTCAAATGAAATTCCTTTTGAAAAACGCAGGAGCGAATATTATTCTGCTGGTAATAAGGCCAAGTCTTTCTCTCCTTCTCTCTCTCTCTCTCTCTCTCTCTCTCTCTCTCTCTCTCTCTCTCTCTGTGTGTGTGTACACTTGGGCGGTCACTATCGCCTCATCTAGATAAGACACTAGGGCGGCGTTCCTTTAGAGGCGTAGCTTACAGGGTATTCCTTCTCCAATTGCCCCAACAACAAAGAGACATTAAAAAGGGACGCGCTAGGTAAGCCTGACCTCTAACGCATGCCTTTTGTCCTGAGCAGACGACCCCTACTACTGCGGCCTACGTGCACGCGTTCCGAACTTTGTGAAAATGGCGAAGAGCAACGGCGGGCAGCCCCCGGCGTCGGCGAAGCTGCCCTACAGCCACGGGGCGGTCCGTAACACCCCGCAGCAGCAGCAACAACAACAGCAACAGCAGCACCATCACCACCATCACCATCATCAAATGGCTTATGCTGATACCCATAACTATCCGCTTGTCCATAGCCAGTCCTCTCAGATTTACGGACAACACGTGGCCCTAGCAGCAGCCAAGCGACCCTCCATCATGTATCATGCGAGGAGCTTTGAGAGTGGACTCGGTAATTTGACTCTAAGGGGGATTAAGGACTGCTTTGATTGCTGAAAAGGGAGCGCTACTTTCACACGCCAATTATCCCCATTCCTATTAGTTGTCCTTGCTTATTTACTCCCTCGTGAGCTTAAATTGGGCTTACAGTTAGATTCGCTTAGTCGTCGGCTAGGCGTCTTGCGTATAAATATTACCTACTCTCGCAATAACCAATGGCAAAGTGTCTAACTTTTCATTGCTACATTTATTAGGATTAGGTTATTTTGCTTTTTATTTTACATTTGGCCAAACTCCTCTCTTTATAATCGAATGGCCTATTGTTTTAAACTAGTAAGAATATTAAAAACAATTACTACGACCATTTCGATGAATATCGTATATGTCGGCACAACAGGACTGACTATTCTTTTCTCTAATAAGATTTTCTTCGTTCGTAGTGACATTCTCGATTGACTATATCCAAGTATTCATATGAGTGAAAATAATTTTCGAGTATATCAGACGAAAATAATCTTTAATAAATTGAAATTGTTTAAGAGAATACATTTTTTTTTAACTTTTACTATTGAATGTCCATACGTGTACATATATATATATATATATATATATATATATATATATATATATATTCAATTTATTAAAAAATAAATAAATAAAAAATAAGAATAATAATAATAATAAATAATAAATAATAATAAGACAAAAGCAGTCGTAAAATTTTTTTGTGAACTGTCAAAAAATTAAAAAAAGAATTATTATTTAACGACAAATTTTATAAATATATTATATTTTGTGTTTCTTATACTAAGCATGAGCATATTCATTTTACAATTAACAATTAATAACCAAATTATGAATGAAAAATAATTTTTTTCCAACTAATAATTATGTCCATAAATAATTATTATATAAACAAGTATCTCTGTACGTTTACTAAAAATATAACAAAATATTTT
>NW_011948420.1:6949346-6951532 GCF_000503995.2 Ceratosolen solmsi marchali
ATCATTATGTTGGAACAGTATAAACAATAAAAATGATCAAATATATATATATATATATATATATATAGATAATCTCGATTGACAATTATAACGAAATAGGACCAAAAAAACTTTACAGTAAGTGATTATTAAATCTCACCTTATTTTCAATTAAATAATCTTAATAAAAAAAAATTAATTTCACAATTATATTTTTCTATAAATGAAGTAATTAAACCTCGTGGAAATACAATGTAACAATATATTAATTATTAGAAATTTTTTTATATCAATAGTAAACAAAAATATAAAAAAATTATATTTATAACCTAATATTTATAACATTTTCATCGTTATTTCTACAAAATTTGAATTCCGTGTACCTACTAATGTATTTTGCAATTTTTCAATGTTGCAATCTTACAATTAAGTATTCAAATTGTTATTTTGTTATCCCATAAAATTAAACAGTATATTTTACTATATTATAATTCAGTATTAAAATGTAATTACAAAATTAATATATTGATTAAGTTTTATAAATTATGTGATGTTAAAACCGAATGATTAAATTTTATTATGTTCTTAAGACATAATTATATTAATGCTTATTCGACCAATCAACGTACGAATGAGTTGAATATAATCCTTTTCTTAATTAAAAAATATATTTCTGCTTACGACGAATAAAGAAAATTTTAATACTTTACTAATAAGAGGATGTTATATTATTATGCATATAAATATACGTATATATGTATAAATGTATGGGTATATTAAAAAAATGTACGTCCATGCATCTTTCACTTCGAATTAATACTATTTATTTTTGTATGTTGAAATGTTTTCAACTAAGAAAAAATTTATTTGAAAAATAATTTTTTATACAACGCATAATTTAAATAACACAAATTTTTAACTTAATTCTGATAAATTGAATTTATTAGCTAAATAAAAAGAAAAATGACTAAGCAAATAATTTCATTATCTAATATAATTATTATGGGATTAAAAAATTGAAATATAATTTCTATATCTCATTCACTCTGCATTCGCGCTGATTTTATAAAGCTGTATAGATCCATTTATTGTAATAACTAAATTAAAACAAAGAATCAAATTAGCCAAGACTATTTTCAAACATTAGAAATATATACTCGAATATCTCTTTTTCAGACACTGACGATAGAATCGATTCTCCATATAATCATATTTATGGAAGGTTACCTATCCCAACGAGAGGCATGATACCACCAACACCTCGTGCTATGTTCATCGGCGAGTGGGATTAAAATTTAATAGAAATTTGATTTCTTTCTCCTTTACGTTTCCTTTCAGTTTCACGATTTCTTCTCTACTTCTTTAACGCCTGGCTCTTGCTCTTTATAATTTATACTTATAAAACTTGTATATTGTTAATGTACAACATAAATACTCAAATATTTTTTAAGTGTAGAGGGTTGTACTTTATGTTTGTTTTTTTGTTTTTTTTTTTTTATATATATATATTTTTCGAAATTCATTCTTTTAATTTTATTATTTCCTTTTAATTTCTTTAAAATCTATGCAAGCTATTAAATACTTGATAATGTTTAGAAAATAAGGAGAAAAATTGTAAAATACTAGATGTAAATTGTTAATCGTATTTTTGTAATTCATAATGAATATTTAAAAAAAAAAAAAAAAAAAAAAAAAAAAAAAAAAAAAAAAAAAAAACACAGAAGACTAGTGTGCCATGTTAATGGAGAACAGTGGCAAATGTTGACTCTCTTCTCATTCTTACGTCGACTAAAGAAAAATATTTTATTCGATATACATAGCGAATGCTTTAAGTAAACCAAGTTATTTTTTAATTTAAATTCAGTAAATAAAGAACTTTAATTAAAGAATGCGTGTTTTTTAATTAAGAGAAATATTAATTTGATGATTTGTAAGGTTATTATAAATATAATATTAAATGATATATATTAAAAAAAAAAAAAACTTATAAAAAGTTATATTTGCTAAAAATTCTGGTTAATATATTACAATGATTGACACATATGTATAGTGCAATAAACAGCAGTGAAATTAATTGACACTTCTGTGTATATAAAATATTATTACTGGAAGTCCAAATATATTTTCGTATTAAATTAAGAAGAAACTTATAAATCGTCAATTCCCTCTGTTTTTCAAGTCTTTTACTTTATAAATACGAACGAGCC
>NW_011948420.1:6951545-7092762 GCF_000503995.2 Ceratosolen solmsi marchali
GTGTAGGCTTCTTCAAGAGTGGTAAGCTCAAAATCCTTATTACCTATTTCCATATTCCTTACTCGATCGTAACCAGAAGGCTTTCCTGAAATTAATTTAATTAATTACATTTACATACACTTATTCTTCAAAGAAATAGATTAATACATAGAAAATCATTTATGAAATTTACTTAATATAAATTTAGCATAAATCACTATTAATATTTTTTTTTTCTTTTTTTTTTTTTTTTTTTTTTACCAATCATAATGACAAACATTTGCAAAATCAAATTAATTTTATGAATTATGGAAAAATTAATTTACAAAATAGTTGTCAGTTTCAAATAAAGTAAAAACTAACGATAACGTACCTCCTTCGGTATAAACTTGACCGAACCTATAGTAACACATCTTATACATTAAACAATTAAGTAACGTAGGAGTTCCTTCCTTATCAACTCTAAACTCTCCAGCTGGATTATAGTAATCCCATTCCGATATCAATTTTCCTTTTTCCGTACTTCCAGCTATTCTCACCATCCATAAGAACTTATTGAGATCTGCATGTGAGAATAATTAAAAAATTTTGTACATAAAATTAATGATTTTAATGATTATAATTACAAAGTGCATATATTTATATTATGAATAAAACAATATTCATATTTTATTATTATAGACTAACTATAATTAAAATTTTGAAACCTACCATCGGACGAATAACCTGTTAATCCTCCAAAAATAACAAGCACATAATTAACGTCAAGCTCTCTCATAATTTCATAAGACTTTTCTTCTGTGCTTGCCATCGCTTGACCAACTCTTGATATATGCGTATTATTCCAAGTATTGTTATCAACTAAAATAGTCCGATTAGCCATCGCTGTTATTTGATAGCCATAATCCCACCAAGACATTACCTTAGCATCCTAAATGTCATTGTAAAATATATGATTACCGAGTAGATAAAGTAAAAATAAATTAATAAATTATTATAAAAACCTCTGGCGTATTCATACGTAACCAATAGTAAGCTTCTCTAAAATCGTCAAAAATCATTCTGCCACCATCTGGAGACCGAGCTGACAAGACAATACTTGGTGAACTATATGCTTCAACCGTAACCCACGTACAATGTAAAGTGTACGAGAAGAACAAAATGCACATTATCATAATAAAAAAAGTTGCAATCTATATAAAAATAAATATAAATTATTTTCTTTCAATTCAATCAACGATATTAACATTTTATTTTATTTGAGTTTCATTTAATTTTCTTTAATATTCATGTTACAACAAGATAAGATTAGATTTGTTATTAATACGATAGTTTCATGTATTTTAATTTTACATTAGTACATTAATTTTAATAAGTTAATCGTCAAATTTTTACTTATGCAACCGAAAACCAATATTAATACTTGTGTTTATACTGGAAAAATATAAAAGTAGTATAATTTTACTTTACCTCGCTTCTTAAAACATAATTATTTTCAAATTTCTTTAATTTTTTATCTATTATTTTAGTATTATCGATTTCTTTCATATATTTAAGGAGTAAAGAAGATGCTCCAATTCCACCTAGAATGCACATGACTGGCGCTAGCACCAACATTAATCGCACCATTACACCCTAAAATAAATTAATTACTTTATAATAAATATATACTAAGATATCTTATTTTTCATTCATACATTTCGCTCATTGGAATATAAATAAAAGGGGATAGAAAATAAATGATAAAATTAATTTTTACAAAATGACCAATGAAATATAATTGTAAATTTCACGATTCCAACATCATTATGCAACATCACACTTATTATACATTTTTACATTAGTTTTATCATACAAAAATTTAAATATCTATATTTTGTAGATCGAAAACAATTAATTAATCAAATAATTCTAACAAAACATAGTTTATTTCACAAAATTGAACATCAAACAATTTAACTTTAAATCAGAAGTAATTTGATTAAGTAATAAAATCTTTAAACTCTATTATTTTAAATTCTTAATTGTAATGAAACAAAATTATTAGATAAAAAAGACTTACAGCTATAAGTTACTTACAGCAAAATATAGACTTGTGGCGCCATATAAAATTAAGAATATATTTGAATCTGTTAGTTTGGAAAAACAAAAATATAAGCCAACTGGAAATAGAAATACTAAAATCTGTAAATCAAAATAAAATGAGCTCCAAGAAGTTGGCTGATGCTCTGATACCGATGCTATAATTGGAATGTGATTTTTGGCATACGAAGGATCTAATAATGAATAAAATCGTCCAGTCCATGGAGAAATTTTTCCTGTAAGCGTTAAAAGGACTCCGGTAAAAGAAGAAACAGTTAACGTTGAAATTATCAGTCCTTGGAATAATACATCAAAGTCAGCTTGTGATAATTTACTGCGAAGATAATCAACAAGAGCATGTATCTGACATAATCCAAAAACAACTATTGCCTAAGAAAAATTAATATTACATTTGATTAAACAATATTCGAATAAAATTCGTTTGAAATTGAATTTTCAATTAGAAAAAAATTTCACAATTATGAATATTAATGTACGTAGTTACAACTTACAAGCATATGCTCGGAGCTCTGAACAGGTTGAAAGCCCACAAATGGAATTTGCATTGAAAATATTGTTCCCAAACAATATAATATACTATATGCAACATAAATTCTATGTGAAAATCTACCAGTAACCATTAAAGTCAAAACATGTAACGGTATGAGGTTTATTAGGAAAACGTATCCTCCCCACGACGATACCATATAAAAGTATGCAAGAGCAGTACAAGTTGACCAAAAAATTGTCCCAGTTTTAACTGCTTTAATCCACATATAATAGGTAAAAAGCATACAAAAGATTGCTATGCCTTCGTTATCGTAAGATCCTGCAACCGATCTAGAAATATAACCAGGTACTATAGCAATCATTGCAGCCGCAAATAAACCCGAAGCAGCATCCTAAAAAGTAGTCGCAATATAAGGATAGAAAGACTAATATTTTGAGACGATCATATAGTATAATGAACAATATACTTTTAATTCTTTTGTCAGCAGGTATGTTACAATAGTTGTAAAACTAGAAAATAATGGAGCAAGGAAAACACAAACATTTCGTATATCTATGGTAATGTTTAACATCCATCCTAAGTGATAGAAAGCTGCCGAGGTAACCATTAATCCAGGATATATTGTTCCTACATTGAATTTAAATACATTAGAATAAAATGTAATTGAAATATAATTTCTTTCTCACTTACACAAGTGAATTATAATCTATATTACTACAAACGTTCACACATTCTTACGAAACTTGATATATATTTCATACTTTTATTATGTATCGACTATTTGATATAAACATATACAAATTTTCTTTAATTTAATTTAACACCACTTAATTGTGCATATTATAATTATGATATTACATAAATAAAAGTAGAATTATACATTATAACCTACACAGAATCAAATAATACTGCTTTCTACAAATATATATTTAATAAATCAATTAAAAGTATAAACGTACCTCCAATGATCCTGCCTAATGGATACCATACTCGATCGTCGAACCAATTGAGAAAATTATAAAAACCTTCTTCAGCTAAGTATTTTGTTGTTCGATAATTAAAGTAAGGATCGAATTCATGAATGACACTTTCGAATCTTAATACCGAAAATAATCTTGTCGCAAAGGCTAAAATAATAAGTAATTATTAAAATTATAATTATTATTTAGAATTAAAAGAATTGTATTAATTATTGGCATATTGTTTAAATAGTAACGCACACAATATTGCTGCAAATGACAAAATGGTCAATTTTAATAAAGTTTCTTGTTTCTGTGCAGATATGCGAAGACCTTTAGCTTTTAGAAGGACTCCCATGGCTTATCTGAACAAAAATAAATGAATCTGTCTAATAAATATAGCGATAAAAATAATTAAATTTTTATTTTTTTTTATCAAATATATTTGTATATCGATCAATGCATATATATATATATATATATATATATATATATACATATATATCATGCAAATAAATTTTCAATGTATCCAATTGTTATTAATTTGTTATTTATTCATCAACATTATTGAAAATAAATATTTTTAAAAATTCGATAGAAATAAATAAAGATATCAACTTAAAAACTATACAAATCAATTTATAAAGAAAAACAATTTTGAAAATTCATCAATGTACGTTTTATTTCTTTTTCTAATGCTAAAATATAATTATTAAACAAAAGGTAATTGAACCACGTATACAGAAAATGTTCAAGAATTATTTACCGGCCGGCGTTAAAACGTTATATCTAGAATAAAACTATTCACTGAATATTTGATTATTACCATATTTAAATATATAAATAAAACAAGATCAGACTTACTGTTTCTTTAATCACCAACTAAATTAAAATTATTTGAATCATTAAAACGAAAATAATCATTTACTCCTTAGAATCACAACAGAATGGGAGTACGAGAAAAGAAGAAATAGGAAATATGGGAAAGAGATTTAAGTAATTGAAAGTTGAACCAAGAAATTTTAACGATGCTAGCGCTCGTTCTAGAATTTCGTCGAGATTATGAATTAAATTCGATTTCTATCGATGCTTCTAAATTTACAATAATTGTTATTTTATGCACATAGGGCATCATTTTTCAGCGATAGATATTGTAAAAAGACTGTCAAAATAGTTGAATAATATTATTATTATATTATATATCATTTAGAAGTGCAGATTTTAAAAACACGTATTATCGACGATGAAAGAAACGGCGAGATTTTCGATGCTTAATACCTTGAAAACATTGTTAAGAAATTGTTGTAATCATACACTAATCCGGATAAGCTATTGATTACTATGTATTTAATAACCTCTTAAGGTCTTATATGACAAATACATAAAGATTATTAATGAAAAATCCTTCAAAACGTATTACAAGCATAAGCATAACTAAATGAGTGTTGTTAATTTTAATCGTTTTTTAAATTTTCCCTGCCCAAATTAAAGATGACATTAATACAAAAATTTATTTTTCAAATGAATTAACAGAATAGTTACTATAATTTTCATAAATTGATCATTTTGTAGAGAAAAATTTATAATGCCGTTATCGTCAGTATTACAATATTGTAATATTTTCAATTATTACGTTCATTGGGAGAAACTATCGAAGAAACTTTTGTTAAGATATTAAATAATTTCAAGTTAATACGTATAGGTTTAATTAAAAATATTCAACAACTTAAATTAATCAAACATTAATTTTACTTTATTAATAATGAATGTGATAGTTTCTATCTTTATAGGTCGGATTTTTTTTTAGTAAATCTCAGAAATTCGTTGATTTGATTTTGGATTAAGTGCAACGATTCGACGATGAATAGTATATGTGTTTTTTAAATCATTTATTTATTTATTTATTTTTTGTTAAGCACAACTCGATGTTGTTCTGAATCACAATAAACATTGCATTTACTATTTGACGTAATATTGTAATAATATATTGATCCTCAAAATATCTTAATTTCCAATAATATATTCGTTAACACATAAAAATAGATAATTGCATTAGGAAAAAAAAAAACAAGAAAGAAAAAAAGAAAAAAAGAAAAAAAGAAAAAAAGAAAAAAAGAAAAAAAAAACCCTAAGATCACTGAAATTTCTCCAAAATATGGAATAAAAAGGCGAAAAGTATTAATCTACATGAAAGTGATTTATCTACAGATGAACCGATTGGTGTACATCCCGTACGCTCGTGCACCCGCATAATCCGCATATGCGCCCTCTTTGTCTTACGTCAGCAATTTCTCGTCCTCCTGTTTCTTCTCTGCTTTAGGCGAATACATTTACGCGTCTATCGCGTACGAGGGATGGAAAATTATAATCGCGTATGCGTATTAAGAATTCAAGCGTATTGCATTGTAAAAATAAAAATAACGCAAATGAACACGTATTCGGATTTATTTTATTTATTGTTTAATCCGCGGAATGTAATAGCGCAAAGTAAGACAATTTATTTTAATTCATTGGCATATCTAAACTAACGTTTAATCATCATTTTTCTTTTTTTCCCTACCCCCTTTATTTTTATTTTATTTCATTATATTTTAATAATGCAATTTTCATGTACTTTCCTTCAATTCTCCTTAATTTGTGTTTTCTTAACTTTTTCTCAAATATGCTTTTCCACCTCTACGTCAGAAGTCAAACAACAGAACCGAGAACGATAAATGACTACCCATGCGTGTGCATTTAATTTTATTTATTAAACCACACGATATTAGTAATTGGCAATACACAGGGAATGGCGAAAATAATTTTAAGGGTAAAAAGGAATCAAAATTATTACTAACATTGAGGAGAAAGAGCGAAAGAAAAGAGAACATATTGATAGGAATCGTTAATCGATCGCTCCCTTTAGCAAAACTTTAATAATACCACAGATTTCCATTGGTTATGTGAATAATTATTAATAGAAACTTTGAGCCCCGCAAGGGAATCACATGTCCGTGTCGTGAAAGTATTACCAGTTACTCAAACTCTCTTATTTCTTATTCATTGAATCAGTAGGCCAGTACGGAGGAGATTAATGCAGTCGCAACAGTCGTAATAGAAGAAAGAGCACGCAGGAGTGAGAAAAAAGAGACGTAAGGCAAATGCTCGCTCGCTGTATGTGTTTATAGTGGCTCGCAACCACGTCGTTTTACAATGATCGTCTTTATTTATCCTATGAGAAGGCAGAAAATAACGGAATAAAATAGAGAATATCGTCTAATCCGTATGGATGATGAGCAGGTGGAAGTCCGTGGCTAAAGGGGCATATTCTCGTCATCTCCTTTGAAAATCTCTCGAGAAAGAGAAGGAACGGAGATGGGAAATTGTGGATTCTCGCGAGAAACCAGAGCATTGCACTATATACTCTAGCGGCTCGTCCGAGAGATCGGCGAGAATGACACCGTCGGACGTTTTCTATATCTTTAACGCGCGCGCATTCGCCTGTCCCTTATGAAAGAAATATATTCTTATATCATAGCACATTTAATACCTGTCGACTTTTCAACTTTTATTAGCGTGTGTCGTGCGCGCGTCTACGTGTGGGTGTGGCGCGCGCGCGCATTTGTAACACTAACGAGGCAAAAGTGTGTGCACGGCAGGTACTTCGCCCTCCCTATTATAATCAGCAGTAGAGTGCGCAGCTCCCAGACTGATTCTCGTGTAAAAGTGAGGCGCTGCTAAACGACTTATGGAAGACCGATATATGCTACCTCTCTCTCTCTCTCTCTCTCTCTCTCTCTCTCTCTCTCTCTCTCTCTGTGTGTGTTATTTCTTCTTCTTCCTTCATCATACATAGAGTATATGCGTGCACGTGCGCTCGTATAATTTGCTCCAACTAGGCTTTTTCTTCTTCAATTTCATTCTTTGGCGTTTGCCGAGCCAGCGCCGAACGTTTGAATACGAGTGCGTGTTAAGGTTAAGAAGACTCGTAATATATACATATATACATACATACATACATACACACATATATATATATATATATATATATATATATATATTCTAAATCCGTTTACGCGTGTCATATTACGCGATGATTTTAGCATTTTGTAAAATATGGCTTCCATTCTGCAATCAACAATTGCATCCATTCAACAATAAACATCAAACAGATACGAGAAAAAAAAACCATTTATGCGTTGAATAATTGAACTTTTAGTCTCATAGATTATAACCCCATAATCATGTAGACAACTTTTAGATAAATCACTTGGTAATTATCATCGAATAATCGAATAATATAATAGACCATTCGCTTTCTCGTATAACGCGCGATGCTCTCCTTAGCAACAATATAACTATATACTAATTAATGCCAAAGGTATTGTCAATTATTTAAATTCTCACGCTACGGGAGTACTAAGTTCAGTGGGCCACACTTTGCCGTACGCATGCGCACACCAAATTGCAAACGTCTATATTACCAAAGTGCTTGGCAGCCAAGGTGCAAAACAACGCAAATTCGTAGGCAGCAAGTGAGGCGGCGTATTTCCGTGTCATCCCCCTATCCTCCCTCCCGCCACCCACTAAACCCACCGCAGCCACCCACGCAATCGCTCTCCCAATCTCTCTCGCACTCGTACTGTTGTACCTCATTCCTACATACGTAGAATAAACGCATCGCATGCATATAAACATAGCTACATGAGTCGTATCTTTGCACTCCCCGAAAGTAACAGCCTCTCGAGCTATTTATACTATATACATGTTATTATATGTGTCGACATGCCTTATCAAGTATTATAAAATTATTTGGACGAAGAAAAAGAAAAGGGAAAAAAAGGGGGGGGTGGAGGAGAGAGAGAGAGAAAGAAAAAACCCTGAATTTGTCTTGCCGATCAAAAGGCAACGACGTTAAGACAAGAGTAAAAGATTCACTACTCGAGCTGCTCGCGTTTCTCTCTCGGAGAGTTGCTCGCTCGCTCACCGCATCGAAGACGTCGCGAGAGAGAAAGAAGTTAAAGGAGGCGGACTGGCGGGTAGTGCGCGTGCGTGTTTCCTGCGCACGCGGCCGTACTCACCATTTAGAAAACGTCGGTTCGACGAGTGAGAGGAGGAGGCAGCAGCAGCGACGACGACGGCTACGACGACGGACGAGGAAGACGACGACGATAGCGTACCGCTAGCACGCGTAGCCTCCGTTGTGCCCCTACGAGAGGCTAGGGTGGCCGCCGTCCAAAGGGAAGAGCGAGAGAGGGAGTGGGGAAGAGAGAAATAGATACTGTACACGAAGCTGCGATAGCCCGGACACGACAGCGTCGAGGAGGAGAGAGCGAGGGGACTTTCTTCTTCGCTCTCTCGCTCTCTCTCGCGTGGCGCTCGCTGCTGCCCGCCAGCAGCTAGTGCGCGAGCCCCACCATCCAGGGCAGCGACGACGTCGTTCTCTTAACTGTGGTAAACCCTGGATAATGAGAATCAAGAAATAGCTAGAATACAAATTTTTTACGAATCTTCGTCGGGAGTTAAAGTTTAGTGTATTGGTTGAGTTTAAACGTCCTCAGGAGTTCAGCAGAGAGGTTATTGCCTGCCAATAAAAGAGAGTGTGTAATACGGTGCGTGAGATGTGATAAAGAATATTAGTTTAATACGTATACCTAAATCTATATATATATATATATATATATACATACATACATACATGCATGCATGCATGCATGCATGCATATACGCATACACGCATCCACGCATACACACGTACGCACATACATATATATATATATATATATATATATATATATATATATATATGCATATATAAGATACACACACACGCATGCATATATATATGCATATAACATACGAGCGCACATAACTTAACATACATTAATATACATAAATATTATATATATATATATATATATATATATATATACACATATATATATATATACATACATCTGTACCATACAACTGTATATATATATATATATATATATATATATATATATATATATATAAATCTATATATGCAGATATATAGATATATTTATATATATATATATATATATATATTTATATATGTATATTTGTGTACAGTGTATCTAGACCTGTTGTATGCTCTGGAATGAAAGACTAAAAAGAAGTGTGTTATTAAATAAAAGTTTGTAAGAAATTAAGAAAACAAGAATAGTTTTCAAGATAGAAACACACTCGAAAAGCTGGGATTCAGCAGAGTAGCAGAAACGACGAAAAGAAACCAACGGCGTGGCCAAGGTGGTGGCCAATCATCAACAAAATGAGCGGTCGAAGCAGGACCACCTCCTTTGTCGAAGGGACCAAGCCGTTGGTTAATCCAACGCTTGGTGGAATAAAAATAAGTAGTGAGTACCGTAAGATGCAATATATTATATTTACTTTCATTTTTCTAAAATATATGGATGTAATTTCAATAAATTTTAAAGGAACAACTTAAAATTTTCTTTTTGATATTTCTGTTGAAAAATAGGTTTACATTATATTGGCGTATCATATATTACAATTGAATGAAAGCAATTAATATAAATATTTAATTTTATCTATTAATATTTATAATGAATTCATAATGCTAATACAAGCATCAATTCTTATTTAAAAAGTAATTAAACAAATAGTAGATTAGTAACAAAGTTAATTATCTCGGTTATTATATTGAAAAGATTGTTTCTTGGCATTTTAAGCGATTTATACTTTGATCTGATTTAAGATTCTGATTTTCAATTATATATAGGTTACAAATTTTAAAATTGGTATTATAATTGAAAAGTTTAATTGTTTACAAAATTGCCTCATTTATAATAGAACATTAAGGGTTTAGTCAAATATGTTGTAAAATAATATTTTAAAGAATTATATTAATAAGTTAACGAAAGAATTGTAAAATATTTTTAAATTATTGAAATAAAATTGTATTTAATATATATATATATATATATGTATGTAACAGTATAATTATAAAAATTGTAAATATCTTTAATAGATGTATTATAGTGTATTAATGATTCAAGAAAACTTATCATTAATTAAAACTATAAAAACATTAATGAAATAATTTTATAAAAAATTTTTGAATTTAATTTTATTAGTATGTCGATATTAAGTATATAAAAAAAAATTCTTTATAATAAAATAGCGATTGTTTAAGTTATAAAGAAGAATTAATTATTCTTCATTTCAGTTCAGTTCATTTAAGAATTTCAAAGAAATAATCTAACTTAAAAAGTAATTTAATAGAATTAGTTTGTAACTTTTTAATGCGGAGTATACCGGATTGTAATGTTAAACCTTAATAATTCAGTGAATATTACAGTAAATATATAGAAAAAGATATAGTAAAATTTTAAGGTTTTTATTGCAAATATTACTTAATAAATGTAATAATATGTCTAATGCAAAATGATGTTTACAAGTGGAAGGTTATGTTACAAAGTCAAATATATTCAATTACTATTATAGAATATTTTAAGGAATTATAGTGAAAATTCATTTAGTAAGTGGTAATAATTTACAAAAGCGTATTAGAATTATTTTTATTATTTTCTATTCTATTGTATTATATTCTATTTTATAAATAAATTTAGATAAATTAATAACTAATATTGGAAATTTTAATAGCTAAAATAATGTGCAATCTGTCATACAAATATTATGATATCGCAGAAATAATCATTCTCAAAATATTGTTACTTTAATTGATTTAATGTTGGCAACATTAAACCCGAGTATTACTTACAGAAGTACTTAATAATTAATGGATTCTTTGATAACAGGCACTTAAACAGCTTTTGTTCAATATGCCTCTAAATATTTCCAGATATTTATTATTATAAATTAATGGAAGCACCACTGTAAACAATAGAATTTTGATTGTTATTAAAATAATTCACATTTTTGTAATTGATGTTGTATTTCAATAAACAAATGTTGTAAAGCTATTAAGTAATGTTAAATTCGTAATTAAATTAAATTCTTTGTAATATAAGAAACTGCTATCAGTGCTCAGTGATATTATCAATTTTGAATTTTAATAATTTTTACAATACTTTGATTTTATTATAAGGGATTGTGGTTTACTGATAATATTTTCTTACTTCTTAATTTTTCTAACATTATGATAACTGGAAAAGGACAGGATGTTAGCAGTTCAAGGGTTATGGAAAGGAAAGCCTTGATCTCGCTCTCATTATTTAATTCTGCCACGTTAACTAACTTGTATTTCTATCCTTTTCTATAACTTGTTCGATTTATATTTTATCCATATAAACTGGTTTTATTATGCGAATAATCGTTTCAATTGAATCGGTCACTATTTTGTTAATCACTAGAAACAAATAATGAGTAAATCACTGAGTAAATATTATTATGATTTTATATTTTATTAAAGATTATGCATTTGCTTTTTATTTAATTTTCAGTCAAATTTTATGTAATCTTGAAGGAAATTAAATCTGATTTCTAAATGATTAAAAATAATTTTTTTAGTTTTATTAATGTATGTTGTTGCTGTTATTATTGTCTTTTTGTGTTGTAAGGATTATTAAAAAGTTATTTTCAATTATTAATAGTTGGAATAAATTCGTATATGTTGTTTTTACAAAAAAATTTTCTATGGATACTTGTCAAGTATCAATCAAAATTGATGGTAGTATTTTAAATTTATATATGGTTATATTTACATATACACGTTTATATACCGTACATGTAGAATAGAAAAATAGAAAAAGCTAAAAAAATTTGTAATAATAGACTAATATTACTTATCGATATATCGATATATTGATATAACGTTTAATGCTGAAAATAAATATAAACCTTCGTAGGAAAAAGTACAAGTGATTTTCTCGTATGATAAAGTAATAATAAAATCTATAAAAATCAATAAATTCTATCGAATTTAATGCGCGCACCTGCGTCCCCTTTTATCTCATTATTATCGCATTTTATCGGTCATTTACAAGCAACGCAAAATCAGCGACCGTAAACGTTATTTTAGCTGCGAAAAAGTGAAGAGATTCTACCATCGACTTTTCATTTCTTTTCATGCACAGAATTTGATATGTACGTAAGAACACGTAGTAATAGACTATGTCAACCCTTTGCCCTTTTCATTCACCTTCGCAGTCACATGCGAAAGTCCCCTTCACCTACATTTCCCAATGGTCCAGTACAGCTTTCGTTGCTTCGACGTGTCCCACTGTCACATCTCCTGTAAAATTTCTATAACTGGCGCAAGTACACAGGCAAGATATCTACGTGTGTAGAAAGTGGAAGGTTAAGAAATCGAAGAAAATGAGCGAGGAGAGAGAGAGAGAGAGAGAGAGAGCAGAGCAGAGCAGAGCAGAGCAGAGCCCATCCCTTGTTTTTCCGGGCGGCTGCGCACACGATGGACTGCCATTTTCGTATCGTCGCGAAGGGAGTAACTTACGTCCGCTTCTACTGTGACACTGGTGGCCAACGAGCTAGGGAGGGAAGAAGTGATAGAGAGAGACAGAGAGAGAGAGAGGAGAGAAAAAGAGAGCGAGGCGGGGAGATGGTGAGATGGTGGGAGAGAGAGAGAGAGAGAGAGAGAGAGAGAGAGAGAGAGTATTAGCCCGATTCATGACTAGGGCGTATGCCACTGTCATATAGATGATTTTTCGAATTTTGCTTTGATTAGTATATGTATATGAAATAATAAATAAAACTTATTTTGCAGCAATTTTTTGTGAAAAATAATGCGTGAATGTAAAAGTTTTGGAGATTTGATTGTAAGGAAAACTTACACTGATTTCATTGGTTTGAATATCCCACCTCTTATTAATCAATTTAATCATTTAAAATATTATTGGGTATGAATAAAGTCAAAAACTGAAAGTGTATATGATATTCCAATTATTAAAATTATAGTATATTATATTAAATTATACATAATTATTATTTCTTGTAATTTCTAGTAATAACTGTATTGTATTCTAATATTGTTTTCTTTGTGGAAAGGATTTTTTTTTTATGAAAATAAAAATTTCATATAAACCATAATTTCATAACAAATGATAACATTTTATAAAATTATCCAAAGAAAATTGATTTTGGATATTACTAATGAATAGTAATAATAAAATGATGTTATAATTTAATGGTTAATTTTATTTTTAAATACTTAATCATAATACTTTCTCATAAATACTGTATTTGTCGATTGCATCTAGTTCAGCTTATGATACAATTGCATTTTACATTGATTTCATCATACAAGTATAGGCATCTAAATAAATGTTCTTAGAGAAATTAAAAATTTGACGTATTATACATATTTGTATTTATTTTTTAATTTTGCAATACGATAAATAACTAAAAAGACCATTTTCTTTGTGATAACACTGACTCGATACTCTCTTAGCAAATTTATACAGTAATTTTATTTTTTTCCGAAGATAATTTTCCACAAATAATATGAAATCCATAGATCACAAGTAGACTTTACAAATGAAAATAAAACATCCAAACATTTGAAGATAAACAAACGCCTATAAATAAGTTTTAATGTTTCCAATAGTAACAGTAATAGTAATAAGAATAATAGTAATAATAACAATAAAGCATAGAAATAAATCTTTGACCACTCGTTAAAATTAATATAATTAATTCATAAAATAATATGTTATTTTAATATTATATAACATTATATTACAATGCTTCGACTTAGTAAAAAATGAGATATTCTTCTAATTAATAATTTTATAGTTACTACAGCGTTGCCATTTTATAAAATTCATTTAATTTTCTTAAATTTACTTTAAAGAGTTTTGTATTCTCTTTATTTTATAAAATTATAAATATACAAGACGGAAGAGCAAATTGAAAATCATTATTTTACAAAATTTGATTCAAGAATTATTTTATGTACATTATTGATATGTTTCTAATGAACGAAGTCTAAGTGCTGTTTTAATGCTTTTAAAAGAAATGTTTTTCATGATCAATTTTGAATATAATAAGAATACGTTTCTTATGAAACAAGTGTAGGTGTAGTTTTAATGCTTTAAAAAAAAAAAGAAAAAAAATTCAATTTATCCTTATGTTCTTAAGTCAAATGAATTTAATTAATTTTAGAACAACTCATTTTTAAAAATATTTAGGCCGTTATTTTACCAGTACTTTTTGATATTTTGATAATATTAAGGATTGCAATTTGACTTTTACATTACTTAAGCCATATTTTATATAAAAATAAAATTTCAACAATAATATTTATAAAACATGTAACTTATATTAGCAAAAAAAAAAAAAAAAATTCCTACGTTTGCTCGTAAGAGTATGTAAAATACGTGTTGAAAGAATCTTATTGTATAAACGAAGTTGATGTTTAAATATAAGTGTCAAATAAAAATTATAAATATCATTCGAGTGGAATATAATCAAAATGAATGGAAAGACCTTCCATCTGAATCCGTCGACTGTTGAACGCTAGACTATGTAAGTGTTGGTTGGAATGCGAAAGTGTAATTACTACAAGTAGTTACCGAGTCTTAGGAGTCATCGCCTCATTGAACAATTTGACACGACTTGACACAACTTCTGCGTGAGGCAAGGGAAAATCGTGTGAGGTACAAAATAAAAAAAGTACCGAGTTGAAACACATGACATAAAGAATGAATTTAGTGACTCGTTAATTACTGCAGTTTAATTGGCACGCGAGGATATCATTGGCGCATGTAACTTCATGTTTCAGGCTTAAGGAAGCTTTCGAACGGCATTGGGCGAATAATCATTGACGGCTTCCATCTTATCGAATCGCTTCCCGATGCTTTTTTTCTAGTCTTTGATTTTCACATGCCATGGCTTTCATTAATGTGGCTCTCACCGTAGCGAAATGTACGTGAGAATTTATTAACGGTTAAAGTTATTGCCGTTCGCGTAAATTGCACGCTTATAAATATTAATGTTTTGAATTACAAGTGACTCAGTGAGAAAATGTGTTGGGATTTGGATTCGCTAAACCAATGACTGGTATCTATCTATATTATTAGTTACACAAATTTGTCAATTTATTTACTATTTGTTATAATATACACATTAACGATTAAATTTATTCTTAAGCTTTGGATTATACAATTCTTTTTAATAATAATGTCATAATAATGTCATGAAATTTGTTTTATAATATAACAGACTTCAAATAGTATTGATTAGAGTCTTATATTAAAAATCTTCATCTAAACTCTAAATATTAAAATTTATTTTTATCCAATTTAAAATATATAACGTTTATATGTAAAATTAGTTGAGTTAATAACTTAAAAGTAATCCTTTTAATTGCAAGATTTCATTTTACCAGCTATATTAATGACTCTGGAGATTACTAAATTTAAATAGTCGTTCACTATGAAAATAAATAAAATATTTCAAAATTGTTTTAACTTTTGATATTTTAAATAAATACATGTCTAAGCAATTAAAATTACTTTAAGAGAAAATTTTAATTAATTGAAATGTTGATAAAATAATTCCAATTGAACTG
Source organism: Ceratosolen solmsi marchali (assembly GCF_000503995.2). NCBI lineage: Eukaryota > Metazoa > Arthropoda > Insecta > Hymenoptera > Agaonidae > Ceratosolen > Ceratosolen solmsi. The sequence continues at coordinate 6,967,591 of NW_011948420.1, forward strand.
CATTGTTGAATCTGTATTATTATTAAATTCCATCGTACTTGTCCTTTTTATTTAAAAAAAAGCTTAAAAAAAAAATTTTCATAGTTATTCCTTAGTAATTTTTCGAAAAACTTTATTTATACCTTTAAAGTAAAATTTCTCTTTATGGCTTAATGTTGATGAATCTACATTTACCACGATCTTTAAAGTGTATGTATGTATGTATGCACACACACACACACACACACTCACACACACACACACACACACATCCTTTGTCCAAAAACATCATATGTATTTCATCTCCGTCTGCTAAATTCTCTCTTTCTTTAACTTTTACTTTCATTCTTACTTTCACTCCCACACTCACTCTCTTACACTCTCCTTTCTTACTCTTTCTCTAAATCAATTGATTAGTTTATTCGGATTATATAGCAAAGTGCGATTCATAATGTACACTATTTGCTATTGAAATATTTGCTAAAATATCTTGTTTTTTCGAATACACATAAAGCTGTCAATCATGAATTTTACAATGTTCTTCAACTTCTTTATACATATACTATCGATCGTGTATTTATATTCATGCTCTATTCTAGATTTCATTTATTAATAAAAGGTAAAATATTATATTTTTAAATTCACATCGATCTATTTCGTTGACATTATTCATAAATTTATTTATATTTTTCTTACAAAAAACCTTTCACGTTTCATTTATTTACAATATACATCAGTCAAATTAATAAGTCATATTCAGAAGTTTTTGATGTATTCTCTCTTAATAATTATTTAAATAAGGTATAATTAACACGCATACTATAGGATATTTTTTATGGTTTTATGACAAATAATTACTATTTATATAAAGCTAATACTTGGATTAAATTTTTCTTTCAAATATCTTCCGATAAATTGATATAGAATAAAGAGATAACGTCGATAAAACAATGTCAGGGTCATTTGCAATTTATATTATCTCTTTCAGAAATGCACACTAAATTTGTTAGTTACGTTTGGTTCGTTTTGTTAATAATTTTTTCATTTATAGATCATTTACGTTTATAAATATATAATGAAAACATATAACTTTGAACATTCCAACTAGCTAACTCGACGAATAATTATCTGTATGTACTAATATATGTATATTAAACTAATACTAAGTTTAATAGTACAATATAGTAAAAAAAAAAAAAGCTACTGCAATTAAAATGCTGAGCATCTTCAATGGAAAACAATAATAAAACCTATGGAATGATGAATGTAAGCATTAAGTTTTTAATATATATATAATACGCATGTGATTTAATTATTGAAAAATAGAATTTAAATTGTTTATTCAATAATATTTTTAAATTATTTCTCGGCGATAAGACAAACCAACTGCACATTATATGTATTTTTTCAATCTTTTAAATAAAAGTAAAATAAAAGAATCATTACATTCTATGAGAAAGAGGATTTATTTTGATTATGTATTATAATACTCAATAAATTGGTTTTGACTGTGATAATGAAACTAATCTTTTTAAATCCTACGAAACCTTTTAACACTTGATTTGTACTTCGCAAACATATCTTCTTAAAATTTGTTAATATATAAAATGATTATGCAATTAGTTTTGTAATAATTATATAATTATTTTTACTCTTTTTTTTTAATAATGAATGAAATAATATTATTTTGGCCGATGTATTTAGTATTTGTATAAACATGCAAAATAACTATTTTTTATAGAAAATATTAAGAAAATATAAAAAAATTTGAAAATCAATAATATTCTTATGTATGTCACTTAATTTAAATAAATATCATGTTAATTTAGCTCGTCTATTATGACAATCCTTTAATGAAAATATATTTGTACTTAAATTGTTCAATTTATGATACATTGAAGTTTTGTTTATATTAATTTTAAATAAAACAATATTACCTGTAAAACTATTTTCAAGTTATTTTAAATAAATTAAAAAGAATGTAAATTGTATTACAAATATAGCCGATAAATTGCATTTAAATTTTTTTTCTATTGGTCCCGTTTTTTTTTTTTTTTTTTTTTTTTTTTTTTTTTTTTTTCATGAATTAATGAAATAATAATGCTGATCATGTCGAAACACATCGATAATTATGAATCGATGGCATAAATAAGCTCTAGTCAAAATATATCTGGCTTGATAGATTTTTCAACAATAGTAATAATATGTTCCAATATTTAAAAATCTGTATTTAAATATTTGAAGCACGTTCATTTTTCTTTAAATCTCGAAGCGCTCTGTTTAAATAAAAGCATTATCTGTTAAAAGCATATAACAGCTGCCGATCTGTTATTGTGACAGGTGTTGGTGATTTATTTGATTAAAATAATGACTGTATAATTATTTTTGTATATTAATTGAGAAAAGAAAAGGTTGTAATTTTCGCGAAAGTAGTTGAGAGTTGTTGAGTGATAATGAAAATTTAACGACGATTATAAGCAAATTTTTGACAATATAAATTGTACAAGACAAATGAGCTCATCAAAGCGTCGCGCCACATTCACATTATTTTATCTACAAATTTTGCCTACTACTACCCCACGTAATAACAAAAAGGAAAAAAGAAATGCCCGACAGAAATACGCATTTAAGTGGGTCAATATCTCAGAGTCACAATATACAGGGCTCGAAGGTCTGCGTCACGTCGCAACTTGGAAAGTAAAGTAGGTATATCGAAGACGGTAGGAACGATGTGTCGCGAACAAATCAAATCGCACGATCTTCTTCAAACGCCTGTTTTCCATCTTTATTAATTGCACATCATTCGTGAGATTAACCAAGTTAGCGTTTCAATTCTTCGTAAGTCTCTTTTTTTTTTCTCTATTCGATTGCGCCGCCCTTCAACGCCCTCCTACTTTTAGCAATATTCAATTATAGTTAATTTTAATCCGAACATCCATCACTTTGCGCTCCATGATTATATTGCAATTTAATGCAATGTTTTACAAAGTATTTTGCATTATATTTCATCTTCTCTTCTCTATGTACATTTCATCGATTTGATGGAAAAAATCGAACTCGATGCGAGAGGCTCTAACTAAAAATCCATGTTTTTGCAACGTTCAGAAATAAGAAGAAAAAAAAATGCACAACTTCGATCTGTATTATACGATTAGCTTGGATAATTATTATATAAAATAATTTGAAGTAGTATATTGTTAAAACAATTGGAATAACAATTGAAGAGAGCGCGAGTGAGGGCAAGCTCGTGGAGTTTAAGAAGCAAATAAATTAAAAAATTTCTTATTGACATTCGTGAAAGAAAATTTCATTAAATATTTCATATTTTAATGCTCGACGTTGATGGCCTGAATTAATTGAAAAGTTGCAAAATAAATTTTTTCATTTAATACTCCCTAATTAATATTTAATAATGTATACAAAATATTAAATGCCCAAAATTTAAATATACTCTAATGCAAAATTCAATTATGAAATAAACTAAGATAATAAGTATTAGATATAACAATAACAATAACAATAACAATAACAATAATAAATAATAAATAATAAATAATAATAAATAATAATAATAATAACGATGATTATGAATATCTTATTCTATATTCGCAGACTAAATTGTTCACGGTATAAAATCTGTGTCAACCGCACTCGATGACGAAATAAAAAGGAGAAAATAGAGCAATAAAAAAGTACGCTTGAAAAGTTAGAATACGTCATCATGGCGAAAACTACTACTGTTCTTATGCAAGTTCGGCACACCTAAATCATATTTACTTACTCAGCGAGGAACAGAACCTCATCCCGAACTGTCACGAGACTTCGGCCATTACTTCTCGCCCAACTATGCCCAATGCCACCCCACCTTACGAATCCATCTACTACCGTGCGTTTGTTGAACTGGGTTAAAGTACCCTCCATCTACCTTATGTCCTTAATCAAGCCCTCGGTACGGCGCTATTTGTTCAATGCGAATGTCACGAGTCTAGGTAATTTAAGGACTCCCCTCCCACTCCCCCACTCCCCCTCCTCATCCCCATCCCCCATTAACGCTATTCATTCGATGCGTCGTTTCTACTGGTATTGCCGGTAGCTCTATACAGGTGATTAAATAATTAATCTCATAATTATCTGTTCGAATAACTTTTCATAATAAAATAGCTCGGGGGGAGTATTGGGATTTGGAATGCTTTAGTTGTTTGCTCTTTTATTTATTACTATTGCAGTTAAATTTTAGACTACATAGCCAAGTATGCTTAAATATATGCTTATGTAAAAAGTAGAGTGATTTAAAATTAGAGTTTAAAAATATATAGACCAAGCTGAATCATCCGTACAATATAAATTTTATGATTTTAACCAATAAATTATATTAATTTTAGCTGTAAATTCTTATGCTTATGAAATTTGATACTTCAAGAGGCAATTAACTTGCCAATCATGCAACGCACAATATAAACTAATTGCACAATTGAATGCCGTCTATGTTTGACTAGTAAATATTCCTCGTTACATATCATTGGCAAATATATTGAATACCTAATTTAATTAACAATACTACTTTATTTCTAATTAAAACTAAAGTACAATGGAATATTCATTGGCTTTACATTTATCGTATGGTAATTTATTAAAGATATTGGAATTTTTCTCTAAATAAAATAATTTTCAAAATATTACTCATGAAAAAAATGGTATAATACTTATATTTAATTGTATATTCTAATCTTTGATTGTAAATATAATGATTTATAAGTAAATAAATAAACAAATAAATATAACAATGTATATAACAAATGAAACTAATTTAGTATAAATGTAACATTTTAAGAAACGTACGATTTAAATATCTTGGGGAAATTATATCTACGTATATTTACAATTTATCAACAGCTATATTATATTTGCTGTGAAATGAGTAAACTATTAAGTAATTTTTCTTTATGCTCGTACGTTTTACGGAAATTATAAACAATCATACATAATCAAGCGGATTTAATAAAATTAACGATTTTATAATAAGAGCGTTTTTAAATTTTTATATTCAATATATGATAATATATTTCGTAATTTCAACATTTACTGAGTTCCAAGTTATGTATAAATAATTCAGATATCAAATTGAAATAAATTCTATTCAAATTTGAATAACCTGGTACGCTAAATTTTGATCCGATATAAGCTGTGAGAATATTATAATAAAATCATGATCTTCGTTTCTCATATGTGTATTATGTATATGTGTAATAATTAGAGTAGAGAAGTAAAAATGTAACTATTTCTAATTCACTAAAACTCATAAAAATTAAAACACGTAAGAAGAAAAGTAAATCAAGAAATTTTATATTTAGTTAAATTTAAATTATAAATCAAAATAAATCGTTTCATTAAAAAAATTACATTCAAAATTCAAGGCGACAGCACTTTTTATATGATAATAGCAACTGGTTTATTATAATAATATTTATTAACATAAATAATGTAAAAAATTACATGGACATGTGTATATGGGCATAGTAGCTAAAGACAAATTTTCAAAATGTATCTTATTTACATTAGATTAGACATCAATTGAACATTTTACGCCACTCATAAAGCAAACGTTTTAATTTAAAAACTGTTCGGTGAATTGCTATATATTTTACGCAGTTGTTCTAGGTGAACAAATCTCGCGTGAAACATACGGTGTACCCTCTTTCTTTTTCACTTTCCTTGGTTTGTGTTTCTGTCTCTCACTCAATACAAATGAGATGTAATGCCGCTTCATTCAGCAATGAACGAGCAACACAGATTACGATTTTCGCCTTCCTTAATCACGAAAACCTATACAGCTTACTCGAAACCGTAATTATTTATTTAGGTTCTTGCATTTTGTGCTAATTTTTATTATCAGTTTTTTGCCTTTCTAGATAATTGCTCATTTCACCACACGTGATTGTAGGCTCACAAGTAACCGTGACGCTTTTATTACTGATCTAAACATAATTACATACATTGAGTATTAATCATAAAATATGACATAGATTAACATTATTAATCTTCGATGCAATAATCAATTAATTCATTCGAAATTGAAACTGCATGGTTTATTAAAAATGTCTTATTTTATTGGAGACGTTGCAATTTTCCATAAATAGATATTCCCTTCATATTCATTGAATTGTTCATATAATACTTTTATTTAAAATGTTACCCACATTTTCATTGTAATAATAAAGAAATTGAAAATTATTTACGATACCAAAACACGTGTTACCATTTATTCGATTGCATAAGAAATCGTGTGTGTTACTTTGAGGAAGATCCAAGATAATTGAAGCTTAAACTGATAAACATCGGATTCCAAGAAATTATTCAGAAACGTATGTAACTAAGCAATTTTGTTCATCTAATTCACGAAGCATAATACTTTTTATTAATTCACGTACGTATATAAGTAATTTATTATTAATAATTATTTATATACGTATTTATTACGGCATAGTGGTCGGTAATTAAATATTTATATTATATTTATTACATGTATAATATGAAATTCTAGTTGATAATTTATTTAATTATTAAATTAAATTAATCATTTTAAATGTAAAGCTATTTATTAGATTATAAGATTTTTTTTTATTTCACACTAAAGAGTGAAAAAAAATATCGAAAGTATTTTAGTATACTGATAATTATTATTTTAGAAACGCTTTATAAATGTTCAGATATCAGTGTATAAACTATATCTGAATATTTATAAACTGTAATTATTTGGATATATAATTTAGCCATCGTCGTCCCAACTATAAATTAAAGTAGTTTTTTTTTAAATTTTGTAATTACATTGTTAAATTATTATAATTAAAATTGCATTGAATAGAATCGCAAATGATATAAGATAAGTAGTGAAATCGATGTGAGGAAGAATTCTCAAATTACTGAGTACTTTCGAAGTATTTTAATGTCATATCTTAAATAAAAATTATTACTAAGCTGTTGATATATATAATACTAAAATTTCACAATAACTTACATGAAAAATATAAAAATTTCACCGTATTAATTCTTTTACATTAAATATAGAAACAAAACAGTTTTTCAATATATAATATCGACTTTACTACGTTCGTATATAAATGAGATTTACGTTATGTAGTAATAAATAGCGTGTCATCCAATATAATGCTCGATTTTTTTTTTTCTTCAAATACTTCTTCAAATACTTCTTCAAATCTGTAAAATCCAGAGAATGACATATGATTTGAATTTTTACAAGAAATTGTGCATAATTACTCATCAGATTTTGAAAAAACAATTATAAGGGAGCTAGTAAGCCGACTGCCGGCAATGGTATATCGACCCCTTCAAGGTCGAGTCACGTCCTTGAAAGATAAGTTGAGCACGAGAGACCGAAGTACAATCATTAAAGTTTGCTGGAGTGAAAGCACAAATTTAGCTTTTATATTTATGATATAATTAATTACTTCCACAACATAATATATATATATGTAAAATATTAATAAAGCTGAGTGTTTAATGAGAATTCTTCAATGATAAATGATGATATTTCTTATGCTATAATACAACTATCATTGTTCATAAATTATATTTTATTATTTAAAGAATAAAAAATCGATAAAAAGAATTTTAAATATTTTTTATAAATTTCATTGTTATGAATTAAATGTAGAGAGAAAAAAAACAAATAAATAATTCATAGTGATAAACTTATACAATCTTTTGCAATGGTATAAATAATTTTTATTAGATGAAATTGTTAATTCTTTCATAATTTATTAATTGTAATAGTAAATTAATTGCCTTTTCAAATGCTGATTATTCTGTAGGAAATATATATATATATATATATATATATATATATATATATATATATATATATTTTTTTTTTTTTGGCTTCTTTACCTTCTTCCTAAGTTATATTCATAACAAAGAATCCATTAAAAATATGTATCAACTTTTTGACAATGTGCTGGTGAATTTATGTGTATTGAAGTTGTTGATTCTTAAATGCTAAGAATCTTGTTATTATTAAATACGTATATCCGTAACTTCACTGAGTTTTGAGTTAATAAGAAGACAAAACCATTTATATAAATTTATAAATATATAACATAAAATAATCTTTTTAAAAAATTATCTGGATTAAGATTATATTTCTTGAGATTAGTGTCGTTGAAAATTATTATTTACAAAGATTTTGTAAGCTTGAAGTTTTCAATTGTAAAATTTTAATATATATTTTATAAAATTATATTTTATTGTATTATTCAGCATCACTTCATATTGTTAATATATTTTTAATACAAAAAAATATATTCTAATAATCATTAAAATAACTCTATTTATATTTCAACCATGTAAACTTCAAGCTCATAATCTTGCACTTGCTGATAATAGATATTGGAAGAGTTTCATTTGTCGTAATATTAATATATTGTAACATATAAATGTATTTATATTATAGATGCTTTGGAAAGCTCTCTTAAAGAGGAAGTTAAACAGAGCGAGCCATCTTCCCCATGTATTGGTATGATTATAAACTTTTCGAATAGTATGATCATAACAAAACAAATGCAATTAAATTTAAACTATCAATCATAAAGTAATGTACTCGACAGTTTATTGTCATGTGTAAAATAAATCATTATATGATTCATATACGGATATAAATGAAAAATTAAAGCATGAATAATATTTGTCTATAAAATTTGCAGATATTATTTGTTACATAATTTTAATATTTTCAACATTTAATAAGTAGCTCGATCGTATAACGAGAGTAAATTTTTTTTTTTGATTTAATCAAATCTAGATGTTGGCTTTTTTCCTTTATACCTTCAATTTCCATGCCAATAATAAGAATCATTATAAATAGCTAATTAATCAAGTAGTATTTAGCTCAGATTACATAGAATATACATGTACACATTCTTTTGTAAATAAAATTCAGACATTAAAACATTTCCCTATTGATAATTTATTTAATATTTATGGAGCAATAGAACATTTTAAAATAAAAAATAAGTAACTACATACAGATTATAAAACGTTTAAGGAAAATTTATATTGCCTTCTTATTTTAGCAAATATAAACCTTACATTGTGTGTATTATATATGTGCTATTTATTAAAATTTCTCGTTTAAAAAAGTAAAATCAATTATTATTAAAATAGGCGGCAAAATGTTTAATATAATTTAGAATTTCTAGAGTTAAATTGTATATAATATTCAAAATTACATTGAAATTATAAATGTAATTCTGTTGATCAAATTAATTTAAGAGCACAATAATTAATTTAATTAAAAATTTGCTATTTATTTTCATGCTTTTAATACTTTTTAAAATATCTTTTAATAAATATAATTGAAAATTTTCTTTTTTAGAACAAATAAGTACTTTTAATAATTTCCGAAAATTGTTTATAAGATTTGAACAAAAATAACCAATTGTATTATGTTTTAATAAAAGTTGTATCATAAAGAATAAAAAATTTGTCAAATCCTTCATCAAATTATAGTATAAAGTTTAATAAAAGATTTTAATTTCTAAGAATTATACGATAAAAAAGATTTAAAATGCATAAGAAATGATGAGATTGAAATTTTGCTAATTAATTTTACAACTATTCGTAAATTACGAATTTCATGTGAGCATTTATCATTTAGGATATGTGTTTATAAAGTTGTAGGATCATATAATTGCTACATCAATGATGAAATAAATTAGTCGAATAAAAATATACTTGCTATATTATTATTATTATCATGAAATGAATTGTAGACTGAAGAACTAACCGTTTTATTAGTTAAACCTTTTCACAAAACGACATGTGTTAAAACAGTATCACTAAATATAATTTCATTATATTTATTTACGTGCATTAGATATAAGCATTAGATATAAGAATATTAAGATATAAGTAGCCTTGCAATATTCGAAGATGAAGATGTTTTACTTTAGTTTTCAAAAATTCAATTAAAAAAAATATCTCAAAATGTCGAATGTATCTAATAAATACATTTGCACAAATTGATTAACAAAGAAAGTCATTATGATAAGTTTATTCTTATATGTATCATGAATAAGACTAATTTTGTTACTAAAAAAATTGAAATTGTTATTGAACAAATTCAGTATTTTTTCTATCAGTTCAAAATAATAGCAATCTTCTCTCTATTTAAAGTTGTAAGATTATATTGAAAAATTAATTATTTCTATCGTTGTTACCTTTTATAATTTACATAATAATATAGATGAATCAGAAAATTAATATTATTATTTATAATACTCTGTATATTTATGTAAAATTGTTATGCTTAATAATATGATTTTGAAAATGTTTAAATCTAATAAAATAAATTGATTTAAACTAAATTTTTTGCATATATTAATATTATTTTTATATGTATTTCTTTAGTATTTTTCAATTGTTTATAAATAAGAACAATTAATACCAAATCTTTCCTACTTTTAGGCTGTTACATTATATATTTTTTAATATTGTTTTCTTTGTTATATATTTATTATGTAATATATATATATAGATACTTATTTATTTTATATGAATGTATTTATGAGCTGATAATAAAAGGATTCATCATGAATTAGGTTTATATGTCAATATATTGGAATTTCAATTATTTTCAGTTAGGCTCTTTTTTTTTTTAAATAGTTTATGTATAATTAGTATTTCTCGTGTTACATTCATTACATTCATAAGTATTAATTTAATAAAATAAATTACTAATCTTAAACATTATCATCTGTAGCAATGTAAATAATTAAAAACTTTAAAGTTTTAAATTTGAATGAGTAAAATATGAATTATATGAAAGTTATTACAAAAAAAAAAAAAAAAAAAAAAAAAAAAAAAATAATCCAAAGCGATAAGACTTCAAAATTTTTAAATACTTACATTTTTTTTTTAATTTCAATTTTTATACACTTAATCATATTGAAATAATTAATTATTCTGTTAATTATAAACAAATTTTTTTTTTATAAAATAGAAGCTTAATCGGTGGTATTTGAATGTAAATATTACTTAATAGTAATTCCCAATTTCCATATTTAATTACTTATATCTGTAGTTGAAATGATATTTAATCTTATAATAATTTCAACTTCACACATCAAAGTCCAATAATTTTTAATTAAACATAATTAGTAACTTATTTAATAATGACAATGAATAATTAATTTTTGTCACTGCTGTAAATAATACAATGTCGAAAGTCTAGTTTAATAATAATATTTAATACAATGTCGAAAGTCTAATAATAATAATAAAGCAAATTATTTATAAAATAAATTATGCTAAAATATGCGAAATAGAAATATGAAATATGAAATATCGGCAGTAGAATTCAAAAAGCCACAAAAATCTTCAATGTATTTAAAAATGCGTATGACCAGTAATGATATTCAATTACAAATTATGCATAATTTTCATTAAAAAATACTCTCATATACATAAAGCATTTATAATTTTAAAAGTTATTTTTCAACCTTTTGGCCATTTAAATGTACTGCAACGAAGCCGTATGAGTCGCAGTTTGTGAAAGCATGCGGAAGAGAGAAAAGCCAACTTAATTCTACCGTATAAGCATCAATACAAAGACAATCGTCAACATGATAATTAGGCAGACTTCAAAATATCAACGGTCCTTGAAATTTCTCTCAATAACAACGAAACGTTCAATTTCACGTATGCACTTCTTCTTCTGTGCCAATGAATGCGGCGGACTTCTTCGACGTCTTTGGCATACGTATGCGTTAGATAATGTTCCCTATATTTTTTCCAGAATCCGAAGCGCAGTGAAAGCTTGGATGATCACCACCGCAGTGATCGCTGGTTTGCCCGCACAGCTGATTCTGACAGAATAAGTGTGCATATCGTTCCTCGACAGTGGCAGTTGTAACGTATGAGATAGAAAAAAATGGAGGGATTGATGTTAATAATGGCTCGCTGAAGAAGTAGTAATAGATGTTTAATGATATCACTCGATTGCTCTTTAATTCTATTAAATTCAGTCGATTACTTATTTTGAAATATACAAACCTTTAATTCGTTGCTATTCTTAATCGGCTTCTCTGTTACATTAAGCAATTAATTTGGGACTTCGTTTAAGATTCTGGGATATGAAATATAATGAATAATAATAATGATAAGGATTAAATGAGGAAAGAAATAAGTAAAATAATGAATAGCAAGAGAGAAAGTAAGGGTCATCAAAATTTTGATGGAACGGTAATGTCTATTCCACAATTTTTTGTTAATTTATACTAATAATTATTTTCAAGTTTTATTTATTTTTTCGAGAAGAAAATAGACGATTTAAAAATTCTTAAGTAATTATAATTATAATCCCGTGTTGTGCTGAAGATGTTTTTGATACTGAACTCGTGCAGGCTGACGTACGTAAATTAGCTTTTAAATTCCATTTATTATAATGTTGGTAATTGGTAATTGGTAATCCATTGGTAATTCTTAAGCAATGTTTATTTGTTTTAAGCAGCCTATTTAAAAAATATCATTATTTATTAATAAAAAGCTTTATTTATTCAAGAAGAAATTTTGCAAATTGACTCGATTCGCAAGAACGTGAAATTTGAATAATATTTTTAACTGCAAATACGAATGTGTAATTATGAATTATTGTACGATTTATTATTTATTTATAATATATTTTGACATTATATACAACATTCTGTCATAGTAATTTAGGCCTTTAACTAAGGTTCACATGCAAATCCTTTTTATCTTCATGACTTTTATTTACGCAATTAATAGCGTAGTTATGCTAAAAAACTACATTTTCACAATTTTATAATGATTTATTCTCATATTCTTAAGTAAAAATGTTAAAGATGCTAAGTGAAAATATAAATACACAAATGTTTATTCTTTAACTTTTATTTTCAATTTCAGCTTTGAAACATAGACTATCAATGTTTTAATAAATATCAATTATTTTGCAGTTCTCTGATGAATTTTTTTTACAATTCAGCAATATAATATCAAATACAAAACAAAAAAAAAAATAATAACATTAAATTAAGTAATAAAAATTCTAAATAAAACACTGTATTCAATATTGATTGTGAATGAAACAAAAACCATTTTCCATATAAATATTATTTATTTGAATTAGCAAAAGTTCTAAAATTCAACCACGTATAATTTTAAATTAGTCGTTTTTATGATTAGTGATTTAAAATAACTTATGATTCAACATAAATCTTGATATTAACAATAGTCACATAAAAACAGAAGAATAAAAACATCATTCATATTTTAGAAAAATGAATGTAAAATTTGCATGTACAATGTTTGCTTGATATTTAAAATACATATTCGCTTATTTGTCATAAAATTCATTAAGCCATTTTGAATATATTAGAAATGAAAAATAGTGTTGTTGAAAAATTATTTTTAAAATACTTTTTTGAGATGGAATGAAAATTCTATTAAGCAAAATGAAAATTGAACGATAAATAATAATAAAACTTTCCGATTAATAGAATTCAACAACTAATTTAAATGTACAACTTTTATAAATTTATCGACAAAATGATAGTTTAATTTGTAAAATTAAATTAAACAAATGATTATTTTTCTGTCTAATGCAATTAATTTTTGCATATATTTTTTTTTATTTTATTATTACAATTATATTTTCTGATTTAAAGCTACATTACCTATGACTTCATGTAAGAATTAAATATGTAAATTAATTCGAATGCTTTAAAAATAATTTACATAACAATGCATTATATATTTACATACATGATGAGAAAATTATTGGGAAAAACTATATATTGTTTATTCTAAATATTAAAGTTTTAGACTTGAAGTAATTTAATTATAATATATTATTTATTATAAATAACATTAGTATTCTAGTTGTTTTTTCATTGTCTTAACTCGACGTTATTAATAATCATTATATACGTGATGTGTTCAAAATATAAAAACAATAAAAATCAATGTAAATTATATTACAAGTTCGTGAAATTATTATCTTTTACTTTATTTACTTCAAAGAAATTATTAAAATGTTTGAAAAGTAATTGAAGTTTCCATTAAACGGTGATAGTGATAATAAAGAAGAAAGTAAAAGAGAGGAAAGCTGAGCGAGCAGTGCTTCTTGCATTACTCGCAATGGACTATTGATCGTTAGAACAAGGTTGAGGGTGCACACAAAACTGCCTTGGAAATAGTGAAAAGTAGGCTTTAGAGATCTAAGTATAAGTCTTTGCAAAGGAATAGACGATTGGCTGCGCCGAGTTTTCATAAATTATAGCAGAATGGCGCATCGTGTAAACGGGATGAGCCAAGAAAATTTCTTACCACATCTAAAAAATTAGCGTTTCATCACCTATTTAGTCGAGTTTTATGAACAGAAAAAAAAAGGTTAATAATAACCCACTAGAAATATTTCAGTGAGTTTTTCGGAAAATCCTCTATTACAAATTGCATTGCACGAAATGTATAACACGTTTCGAATAAGAAATATTATATATTCATCCTTTAAATCGATTATTATAATTATTGTTTTTTTTTGTTTTTATTTTTCGTACGTACTTCTACAAATACGACAATTTATTGTTTGTATATATATATATATATATATATGATATTGATATTTTTAAAAACATTAACATATATTATTTAATCAACAAAAATAAATATATATACATGCCAATGAATTAAGTTAATATGTAAGTATTATAATATAGTATGCATAATATTTTCGTCGGTTATATTAATGATATTTAATAAGAGCATTCGAATTTTGTTGAGTTGTATTTCATTTGTGTTTAAAGTGTAATTCAAAATTTTGTTCAGCATGACCAAGCAAATTCTAAAATATATATAGAATGGATTGAGTTTTTTATATAACAACTTTTACAAATTGGAATAAATACTATTATAAAGTAAAAATAACAATTTAACGTACAAAATTATTGTAAATGTATTATAGATGGATTAAACTTGGGTATGTTAATTTTCATATGAAATAAATTTCATTATTACATATTATTGTAAAATTTAATTAAATAATGACGTGAGGATAAGGTATTTAAAGAATTTTTAAAAAATTATTTCAATAAATATAAATGATTTTAAATAGTTTTAATGGTAAATATTAATGAATTTGATGAAAATTAGAATGAAGTTCATACATTTGAACAAAAATATTTAATTGTATCAAATATATTAAATATATCAATTAAATATGTAAATAAAATATGTTGTCGCCAAAAATTACTAACGACTATTTATCACTTATATTTATGAATAATAAAACAAATTTTTTTTATTATATAAATGAAATAAAAACAGATTTTTATACATTGCTTGTTTGGTTTGATTTCAATTTTTTTCTAAAAAAGTTAAAACAAAAAAAAAAGTGTACCAAAAATAAACCAAATATAATAAACATTTGAATACTCCGTTTATCTATAAGTACATTTATTATAGAAAAAGATATTTATTATTTTGAACGGTATAAGTGTATATTAAAAAAAAATATATATATATATATATATATATATATATATATATATATATCTTACAATATTTGTAACCAATAAGCTTAATCATTCGTTGTTATGTGATTTCAAAAATCACGTGAAGGAATCCATTGTTCTTGTGTTGCTCATAAATTTTCCTTATAAATGCATTGTTATTTGCTTGTTATCAAACGAGATTATAAAATACATATAGCTGCTTTTAAATATGCTCCAAACTATATAATATTACAATATAAAAAAAAAATTAGTATGCGAAAATTCAAAGTTTAAGTTTTAAAAAAATGACGATATTTTTATATAAATTTAACATTTCCTATTTATGGCAGAATGCAAGAAAATAAAGATGAATTCGAATGAAAATAATAAATTGTTTTATAAACAAAGATCATATTAATTTTCTTTGATTTACCATAATTTAATTAGTGATTTTATAAATGAATGTATTCAAACAATGTTACGTTATTTTAACATTTTGTTCAATTTTCAATATCCGAATTCAATAAATATGCATTAAAGGTATCTTTCTTTTAGAGTAGCTCTAACAATTTCATTTTATTTCATTTACGTAATAGATTCATTCTCATACTGACTGACTTTTCATCGTTACTTATTCATTGCAAATAAGAATTATTGACCGACTATTGTTTTAAATAACAAAATCAAAGCTAATAATAGTGAATGATGCTCTATTTTACCAACAGTATCTTCATTTCCTATTATAACGGTCATAGATTGTAATTTAGATTTAATATCTGCAACACCGACTACTTTGATCTCCCCAACCAACTCACGTGTTGCCGACAGAGGTCGCGTTTTATTTACTTACAGCCCAGAACATATTGTTTGTATATTTTACCGGCGCTGTATATTTTTTATCCTCCTATTATAGAAAATGTTTATAATTTCACAATTGTCACTATAAATATGAATCTACTTAAAATAAAAATATATTTAAAAAAAAAAAACAAAAAACAAAAAAAAAACTTAATATATATACGTCATAAGTGAATCTGAAAATTTTAGCTAAGACGTATTTTGATTAACTTTATGTTAGCCAATTTGCTAGCGAAATATCAAAATATAAGATAAACGATCATTTATTTATAATACTCGTTTCTAATTTATTCGGTTATAATTATGGTCAGATGAAATTCTTGAATAAATTAATAAAATATAATCAAATATTGGCTTTTTTAATTCACCGTTTAACATATATATATATATATAATACTAACATACCCTTTAATTGATCAGTCGGTGTTTTATTTTTGCCTAGTGAATATTTTTGAAATTTCAATTAATTCATTAATTTGTTTGATTATTTACTAACTTCTACAATGTCAAAAATATCATTATATTGATATTAGATAAGGTAGATTAAACGTTTTATTAACTTATAAAAAAAAAATTATAAAAAAAGATTTTTAAGAATAAAATGTTGATTAACATTTGGCAAATGAAATTTACCATAAGTTTTTATATTCCACTTATTTAAAATATACATTGCAAGAAATTCATACTAATTTAAAATTTTAATTCTTATATTGTATTATATAAATAACACTTTTTCGAAACATAGAGGCCAGCTTACTATACTTAAACAATCATTAATAAACCTGCTATGCTAAATAAAGCACTTCACAAGATTCTGAATTATTTTTACATTGATCTTATAAAATACTATATTGACCTTAAGAATAAAAGATTGCAAGTAACCATAATGATTAAGATACTCGACTTTTAAAATTATTACATATAATTACGACAAGCGAGATTATGTATATATATATATATATATATATACAAATAAAAATAATGGAAATATTTCGTTATATACTTTTGTTGTATACGATTACGAGCGATTAAATTTTTAATCGATTAATTAATTTTTGGTTTCTTGCCGTATGGAAGAAACTTAAAGAATTTTTATATAGACGATAACGAGATAACTAATGAAATTTTATTTTTATTCACTTTGAGCTGAAATTAAAAAGCAAAATGACAAAACAAAGTATTATCCATTGAAACTACAAAACAAAAAAAAAGTTCATTAGCGGAAACAAAGGTTGATAATGTAAGATTTTTTTGGTCATTATATTTTGGTCACTTATATTTTCTACATCGATACACAAAAATGTTTAGATATAGAAACAATGAAACAATCGATTAAAAATTAATTTAAGTTAAATTTATAACTCATTATTTCGCGACTGTTTTTTTTTTTTTTTTTTTTTTTTTTTTTTTTTTTTATGATAATATAAATAAATGGTGGAAAATTTTTATTTATAGATTTGAATATATGATATTATTTAAATTCAAATTCCAATTTTCATAACCACGAAAGAATTTTCGTATTCGCACAAAAATGGTTTAAGGCGAGTAAGACTATTTTCCGGTCTGAAGGTATGGAAATAAGTTTAATGATTCCGCCTATAAAATATTCCACTGAATTAAATAAGTTGCAATAACATTACATTACATAATTTCATAAGATAAAAAATTAGTATAATATTTATATATATATATAAATAAAATAAATTTGTATTAATATCTATTGCTTTAGAAATGTATTAAATATATTAATTAATGAATAAGTAAATAAAATATTCTATATTATATTTTGTTCATCCGAACTATATTTATTTAATGTCAGCATATTTTGACTAAACTTACATGCTAATGAATTTATATTAAATAAAAATATAATGCAGATATTCGTAAGATAAATTCCACAATATAAAGCAAAAGATTAATACTTATAAATTGAATCAATGAATTTCTTTTAATTAATTGTACATTATTATTACAAAACAAATTATTAAGATTTGTTGAAAGCAGCATTTAATGGGCTATTTAAAACTTAAGGCTATTTAAAATCTAAACATTAATGTTATTTATCTTGATACGTTAGTAATAAAATATGAATAATTTGACAGTTAGTAGTTGTAAATTTTCTTGCTAATTATATGCTTCCGTTCGTTCTTATTGTAATGCATACATAGTCAGCATAGGAAATTATTATTTAACATAGTACATACGATATTTGAATTATCAATAAAAAAAAAAAAATATATATATATATATATATATATATATATATTTAACTTAAATAAGTCACACGCACTGACGTTTGTGCATTTATATTTAAGAAACAAGGCAACTAACATGTGTAAATCAGCTCGCCTCCTATGAAATTCCTAACACAGCACGCTCAGCATCGTCTCGGTCATCCTTTTTCTTCGTTAAGCTCGCTAATATAATTAAAGCATCACCAAAACAATTAACTTCACTGGATTTGACGATCCACGCGAGAGATCCTTAATACCTATTTTCCGAACAAGATGCCGCGATTACAACACATGGACAATGGCCTGAACACGTGTAGTCAAGAAGAAGGTGCAGCAGCGAATTGCGGTGCATCTCGAGTTCCGCGCCACACTAAATCGTGCGACGGAAATTAGAATATATGAGATACGTGTAAGTGTGCACTATTTAGTCCAAGGGCCGAATACTGTCAGCATAGTGTCGTTCCAATAGTTTTACATCGCAACGTAGGAAGTTGCTATTAAAATTGCCACAAGTAGTCCCTTTCTACGATGTTCGCCCAATGTTTTATTGTTCCGAATGAGAATTGCTATTAATGTGACTTGAGGCGATTGTGAAGAAACTTTATTTTAAAACAAGTGTCGTTTAAATGGTAGAAAATTATATGTTATTTTACTATTACAATGAAATACAATACATTACATTATACCGATTATACACATACTGTATGTAAAATAAATTAAAAACTAATAATTCTTTAATAATTCTAATTAAGTCTTATTTAACAAAGGTATTCATGAAATATAAATGATATATAGGTTTTTTTTTTGTTTTAGTTTTTTTGTAGTTAATTTTTCTTTACACTCTTATAATATCGAGATTATAATATAAATCGAAAAATATTTAGAAACATTTAGTGATGAATTTTTTATGCTTATCATTGCTATTTTAAATTATAATGTATTTAAAATTTGTAGTTTAAAAGATTTTGTAAAAAGCTTGTCAAAAATAAGAATCGAAGATAAACGCCAATATTTTAAGAGAGAAATACCGAAAATTGCGAAATTATTAAGAAAAACTGTTGTAGTATTAAAGTACACTGCTAAAGCTACAAATTATAGATAAGCTGTATAATTTCATATTGGAATGGGAAGACATCAAATGAATAAGGAATTAATAGAACAAAAATTTTTATACGTAATATAAAGGTGAATATATTGTTGTCAATTCGGAATTATACGTAAGTTCGCGTCTTTATAAGGATCTTCGAGCGTTGAGCGAAAAGCCGTATATAACGCGAGTAAAAGCTTAATGAAAGATTAATTAGCTCGTGCGGCCAGTAATGCTCGTCAATCCGACAAAACATAAAATTGAATATACAATAGTAAGATGTATAACTCACGTAATGTAAATTCATGTAATTTATTGAATAAGTAATTTTCTTCAAGCACGCATAGTTCTTATCCCTATGCATATGTAATTAAACGGCCATCACATCTCACTCAACATATCGCTTCTTCTAATACTTTGCCAGCGTCATAAAATAATAAAAGCTAGGTTCATTAATCGAGTATAAATGCATTATCAATGCTCGCTATTTATCAGCCCTTACTTATAGGCTAAAGCAACGGCTTGGCTCGCGATTAAATGCGCGGGTGTGTTCAGTCACCCGTCGTCGACTTCTAGGCAGAGTATCAAGCAACGTGTAGATTTGCTCGTCTTACGTCATCGTCGGACAGCGGTTTCGCCTGCATACGCACATATTACTTTGGCGCGCTCAGAGGGCAGCGTGGCTTTTATTTTTCGCCTCTCCTCCTTCCTCTCAGCATCATCAACATATTCTTCCTCGTAATACTCTCCTTCGGTTGCGCGACTCTTCCGCAGTCGCGTCAATCTCGAGCACAGCCGGTGAGTCGTTGCTTGAGCCTCGTTTAGCCTTCGTCCATATTCTTGTTCGCGTAGATCGTTAAAAAAGAAACAAGAAACAAGAAAAAAGAGAAGAAAAGAACGCGCGAGCGCGAGCTTTCACACGTGACAGGACTGATTGTTCTTGGATGGAAGGCGGTGAAGAGGAAAACAACTCGGACGAACCCAGGGAGGTGCTGTTCCTCTGGTCGGGAATTTGGACAGGTCCACTTTTTTGAGTGTTCGTATAAGTTTAGTTTAGAATTGCATCACTTTATTTTTCATTTTATTTTTAATGTGCAAAAAAAAATTTTTTGTTTTTTTTTTGTTTTTTTTTTTGTTTTTTTTTTTTTTTTTTTGTTTTTTTTTTGTTTTCATTCGACAGTTCGTATTGATCCTTCAATATATAATCACATAATGAGAATAGTCCTTTTTATTCATCTGAAATTTATCGCTCTATGTCAATTGGGGCAGTAAAGAGTCAAATATTCTGAAAATCTGTCGAGTTGATGATGCTGCATTAATATTTGATTATTGTTTTATCATGAGATTGTAATTTCTTCGTGAGTTTTTAACACACACCGAGTTTCATAAACAAATGATTCAACGGCAATGAAAAGA
Source organism: Ceratosolen solmsi marchali (assembly GCF_000503995.2). Taxonomy (NCBI): domain Eukaryota; kingdom Metazoa; phylum Arthropoda; class Insecta; order Hymenoptera; family Agaonidae; genus Ceratosolen; species Ceratosolen solmsi. Next base: position 6,988,686 of record NW_011948420.1, read on the forward strand.
AAGACATGCGATAGATTAGATCGTATGATATTTAATTATTATATAAAAGAAATTCGTATAAATAGTTATTTAAGAAGTTAAATTTTGATCAAATACTCCCCTTTAAACGACGAATATATTGATGTTGCAATTAATAAATTATGACTAATATAGACCATACATTTGTGTAAGTAGTTTTCACTTACGTAATATTTTGATTAAGAAAGACTTATTTCGACTCGTTTTATATCGGTATATGCAAAAATTTATTTTTCGAATTTTATTTTTAGTTCAGCTTCTTATGCACTCCTTGTAATACTTTTCATTCGATTTGTATACTAGCCAGTTAGTAGTTAGTATCTTTTAAAAGTTTATATTAATAATTACTTTTTATGTGGAAATTAGACAATATATTTAGGAAGTGCATAGAAGAATCAATCGTCACTATATAAATCTATGAATAGCCACGAATGCCATTAGTTGACGTTGACATTAAATATTGGACTTTAGTTGAGCGATCGCACTATGTCTTATTCTGTCAAAAACTATTTTCGTTGACTAAGTACCTCGTACGCAGAAGTGCTTTTCGTAGCTGAAAATCAAGCGCCTTTTTCGGGTACAACTTCAGGGTCAATGAGTAAATAAAATATTCATTTTTTTTTCTCTTCATTTTACCCTTATTGATTCTATTCAATTCAATTTAAATGAAAAAAAAAAAAAAAAAAAAAGGAAAGAAAGAAAAAATCAATATGCACCACTTGCCAGAAGTTCAAATTAAAAGCTCAAATGTATTTTACAAGGCCGGAATTATCACAAATATTTTCTCGAATTTTTAATTTAAGTTAATAAAATTAATCCAACTTATGAATAATTGAAATACACAACATAGAAATTTGCAAATACAATTTTGATAAATACTTGTAGTATTATCTTAAAAATTAGAATTATATTTTATTACACGATTGATTTCCTACTTTTATATTTGTGTTCGTACAGTTATTTATAATTGCATTATGAATAATATAAAGAAATGACAATAAATTAATACTCATGTATATATATATATATATATATATATATATATATATATATATATATATTATATGTATAACATTATATGACATTAATTTTTCTATTTCTAAAAGTTATTTATAAAATATGGTAGATACAATACTTAAATAAAATTATCACATATCTTTAGCAAAAATATATAAATAATAAACTATCTGTTGAAATATATAAGACTTACACTTTAAAAAATCGAGAAATAAAGGCTACAAATAGAAATTTGAAAAAAAAAAGTATATGTAAACATGATTATTATAAAGAAAATTAAAAATACAAAATAAAAAAATAGGCAAACAAGATTTAAAAAAAAAAAAAAAGGTATTTGTCTAATCATAAACTCGGTATTATTCACATGCGTACAAAAATCTATGATTCTGTCAATTTAAATTAAAGTGGCGAAAACACAAAAGCAGTAGTTTCTTGGGGAAAATATCTGCAGAATAAAGAAAATTGTCAAGGGGGTTTCGATTCGGAGAACTTTTAGAAACGATTTATATTTTGATTTTAGTTTGCCAAATGCAAATAGTATAATGATTCTTTTGATTTGCATCCTAAAACTATATACATTTTTGTCAATTTTCAATAATAATCTTAATAAACAGTTTAAAGTAAAGTAATTTAATGTTAGATTAACTAGTATTCAACTGTAGTAGTAAACTTAAAACGTTTATTAAGATAACATTTGAATATATAAGTAAAATTTTCAGGTATAATACTCCTCGTTTTATTCACAACTTGTCAGTTTATTTCGATAAAATATTTTCAGACGATTCTATTTATTCTACATAAACTTATCTCTTCATTTTACATTTTTTCCTCTTCCTTATTTGCTCTTATTTTTCTCACCCCCTTTCTTCTACGTTCATCTATGATAAATCAATTTTTATATATTCGATAAATTACAAAGATGTTAAGGGGAGGAGAAAGATTAAGTATAAATAATTAGATGCGTTAGAACTATTAAGAAGTAAAACGAATTTTTTCAATTACATGCGTGAGAAAAAAACATTGCATAACATAAGAACCAAAACGTTCCCATACAATAGATATATACGGATACTTTATTTTTACAAAATTATTCATGTCGGATTATCTTAAAATTTTCATAATTACTAATAGCATAATTATTGGCGTTTCACCAAGAGGTTATATTTCTGTAGCAATTAAATGCTTATTAGAAAGTAATATCTAGTTTGTAAGAGTAATCGGGAAAAAGAAATGTTTTACAGCTCAGATTAAAGGAAAAGACCGAAAAATTAAAAAAAAAAAATTGATTCCTTTATAAGCAGTTAAAAATATAAATAAATTGTCGATTTTAATTTAATATTCTTGCTGTTTCAATCATAATTATATACAATTAAAAAATTGCATTTTAATAATATTTTTAAATATTTTCATTTTGTGTGTTTTATAAATGTGCGCTCAAATTTCATCACTGTTTCGTTTAAAATAAAAATATATTATATCATGACAATAAATTGGAAGAAATATACTTTGCTCCAGTTTTACAAATCATGGCGAAATACTTGCAATGCTTGCTTTGTAAAAAGTTTCTGTAAAATAAGAAAATAATTATAAAGCTAAGTCGATGCTCGACACAGATGACAGAAAAGTCAGTGGCTTTAAAGTTCAACATGTGTGCCGGAACTATTTTACTACCCCCACTATGTAACGTATCGCAGATTTATAAATTTCTTTCGGAATTTTAATCTCCTCAATTCATTTTTATATTTTTATTTTACAGTTTCCAATAATTTATTCACTTTTTGGAATGTGCATAATGGAATTTTGAACAAGTCATAATTAACAATTTATAAACTTTAACTCATTACTAGACAATTTATAAGAATTCCATTACATTGACATATTATTCTACGGTCATACTTTCTATTCGAATTAAATTACATTAACATTATCGTAATATTTAACTAATATCGAGACTGTTTTAAAGCCTCGTTTTCAATTCTCATACACCATTTTAAATTAAATCACAAGAATCTAAGTCACATAATGTGAAAGCCATGATATAAAAAGTAAATTTGATCGATTATTCAACATAAAGTTTAAGAAATTTATAAATTTATCGAGCTTTATTAAAAATAAGATTCACATTTGAATGAAGATGTAACAAAATAAAAGTAATAAACTGTTATTGCTTAGTATATGAGTAATTCCTTAATATTAATTTGTTTAATTTAATATTAAATATTCATTTGTTTATATTTAATATTAAGAATATAAAAATTATTAATTTAAAAATCATTTTTCCTTATGAAAGTTTTATTTACTAAACTAACGTAGAATTAATTATGCAAATGCTTAAGTAATTTTTAATACTATAATAAATTATGTATAATTCATCTACAAACGACATAAGTTTCTTAAAATAATAGAAAATATATCATTATATTCAAAGTACAATCATTGCTTGTTCTCTATATTATCTTTCACTTAAAATTTTATTTAATTAACTTTTTAAATTATTGACATTTTAATTTTAGATTAATAAAACTTGAAATATTAATTACTGAAATCTAACCATTAGTTTCATTCAATGTACGTTTATAATTCTATTTTATATTATTTGAATTAAATATCATACAAAATAAGCGTACTTTTCGTAACGTTTTAAATTAAAAAATAAAAGAATTTTTTAACTTTTGAGCAATAATAGTGACGAACTGAATTTTAATGAGAAGATTTTCAAGATAATACGCAAAGTAAAAATTCTCTCTACAAGTATACATACAAGTATATATAGTATAAACGTATATATCATACGCATGTATGTGTATTTATATGCACATATAAATATATTAAGCCAAAGGTTTTATAATTAGCTATTTAAAAAGCAGTCGGAAAGCCAGTGATACTGGGGAGATAAATTGCTTACGCACACGCATACATGCGCATGTAGTATGCTTTATGTAGTTAGGAATCAACATAGATTCTTTTCACGATTTCTTTATACTGGAAACTGTTTGATGTTCCAAAATGTTTTATATATTTATGTAATATGCGAAGTTGTAATGTATGATTATTATGATAATCATAGAATACAATTTAAAAGAATTTTTTCAAAAAATTTCACGTAAAAGAGTAAGAAAGTGTTATTTTCTTCGCAATAATAATAATAATTATTAAATCGTCTATGTACGTATACATACTTTTACATTATATTGAACCAACTCATTTTGGTAACAGCAATGTACTGTATTGAATATTCAATCACATATTTTATAATAATTTTTATCCAATAATTAACGCGTGCATTTATCGAAAACAAATGAAATTTTTGCCATTTGAATTCCAAAGCAATTAATTAATTAACTTGTCATTATAAATGAAGCAGTGTCGTTCGAATTTATAATTATCAATACTATTATAGTAATTAATATAATAATAATAATAATAATAATAATAATAATCTTATACAGTTTTATGTACAATTTTATATATGAATATTAGCTATAATGTAAATGCAATTTAAAAATTTATTACGTGTACATGTTTATTTTTATTATTTTTTTTTTTTTTTTAATCATTGGTTTATGATAGATTTTCGAATTTTTATGAAGTGAAAATGCTCTTTAATGGTTATATTTTTTATCTATCACAATAAAAAATTTCTTAAAATTTGTATGTTAATAAATAATTTTTTATTTATCGACTTCTAATAAATGAAGAACGTAAGAATATAATAATGATTGGTTAATATTAGAATTATTAGAAAGTTTTGAGATTTGAATGGAAATTCAATTTTTGGATAATTACCATAATGAATACGTTTTTCTAATAAATTTAATTTTACTTTATAAATAATTTTAATAGGTATTAACATTTCTATTATCATAATAAATATGAGCTTGATTAAATTATTTAATTGATAATATAGTACTATCCAAATCTATGATATAACATTTTATAAAACTGAGATTATCTTATTTTGAAAAATGCTATAAAACTTTATTCCACCTGCGCAGTCTCTTTTAATTGTTTACATGTACATAAATTGTCTAAATGCGTGTCTCGAATACTTGAATAAATAACAAAAAGGGATGTATTACACAGGGGTCAAGCAGTTTTTATTTACGCTATATATTTATGCTAATAAAGATAAGGCCATTACTACCTTCACGTGAGTTTAATACATAAAATTTCTAGCAATAATCGATAAATGTTTACATAAGTCGCCGATATTGCCTTATTCATGAAGTCATTGTCGGTTAAATAACTTATCAATCTTCTAAGTAGTCGAATGATTTGTCTATTTTTCTCTCTTTCCAATTCTCTCTTTCCAATTCCATAATCGGTGGTTCAACGTTCATTTATTCAATCGGATTTTTTAACCTAGAATTTTCTAAATAACATGTTTCTAAATTAGGTGTATTAATTCTAATATATGTTATAAGTATATATAATTTGAAAAAAAATTGTAAGACCAATTTCAATTACCTTTAGATAAAGTAATACGAAAAGTAGACAAATTTGATAAGTGACTGAACATAATAAATGATCGTAATGGGCAGTAAATCAATATTACATTTCACATTAAAGTGTTTTTTTACAATTGTTCAATGTATTGGAAGAATTTTTAGTTACTGTAATCGAAATGATAATGCATTATATCGTTTAGCCTAATTTTGTAATAAATAGTAGTTTAATTTTAAATTTTGCCATAATAACATTTCCATACTATTTTAAATAAAAGCAGATTTATTTAAAGATATACACTCGTGCACAATATATTCTTTATAATAATTTAAACAGTCAGATTTTGTATTAATGATTTTATAATTCATTGTATATTAGATATATATATATATATATATATAATTATAAATGAATAAACCTGAGAATATAAAATCTATTTTAAAATATTTGGCAGCTCAATTACAGAATCGAGCCAAAATTATGTCAGAAATTGGAAGAATTTAAAATGCACATTATTAGCTTGAAAAGGTTTAATAAATCAAAATATGAATATTTATTAAGCAATAAATTCACAGTTTTGTAGCTTTAGTGTTTTTATTTAATTCAACTGCACATACATATGAAATAAAATTGTTTGACAACATATGTTTCTAATGTCGATGATTTATTTCCTTTTTGTATTAATTTGAGTTTTTTTTTTTATTTTTTTTTTATTTTTGCTTTAAAAAGACTTTTACTAATGAAAGAATTATTTACAATCGGTCTTTTTTAAAATTCAAATTATATCATTAAAAAGATATACTTTTTATGACGATAGTAATTATCACGCAAATGTTTGTATCATTTCACAATTAATTATCACAGCTCAGTTTCTAATCTGTATAGATTTTATATTATATAAAAATATTATTCTAATTTTATGTTGTAAATTTTACAATATTTCATAATTAGATGATTGTTAAGAAAGCAATTAGTGCAATAATGAAGTATATAATCAATCAAATTAAATTCTGTGCTTCATATTGAAATAAGTTTGGTAATTTTAAATTTATCAAATATTACGTAAAGAAACTGTTGTGTAATTTAAGTGCCAAAATTATTGTAATTATTATAATTATTAGAAATAAAATTACTATATTGAATGTTACATACAAATGAAGTGTTAACATAAATGAAAGATATTTTACCAGTAATGAGAGCAAGATGTGATGGAAAAATCGTTCATTCTAAAGATCTTTTTAAAAATGGAGCAATACGCTTTAGCATTTGCAATTAATATTAGTAACAATTTTATCTACCAAAGGCTTACTCGCGTGCTGCCGTACTCAACTACAAATAAACGAAAATGATCTGTTGTTAGTCACGAAGGAAACCGTTTTATCGGCCAGGAAATGTGAGGCGAGCAACAGTTTTATATTTTAGTACTAAATCGAACATGTAGATGTAGAGGTTTGTGGTTCGTATTCATAGTGACTAAGAATCGGATAACGACCGAACATCAAAATATCCAACGAATTAATGGTGAGATACGATTAGTCATAATTAAACATCAATATATTGACTTATGAATATATATATATATATATATATTTTTGAAGGTATTACATCATTTTTATGGCAAATAAGATTAAATGATCAGAATGACATTACAAGTGGTACAATAATTTTTTTTTTTTTTTTTTTTTTTTTTTTTTTTTTTGTACAAATTGATGTTATATTGAATAAATATAATTTTATTAATCGAAGGCTCATTGTTCAATTAGAAAATGTGAATGAAAAAATTGTTTATATGAGAGAACGTATAGAAAGGTTAATTGTAAGCTATAAAATAATGGATTAAAATAACAAAAATCAACTATAACCCTTAAAAGTATATTTTCCTTTTTATTTCGCCATATTAAGGAATAATTATTCAATCTTCATAGGTTATTTAAATGCTAATTAAAATAATTGTAAAGCATTATTTATAACAATTTTTAGTTAAATAAAGCGAATGATTAATACCAACTTTAAAAATATTAATTTATTACTCACTATTTTGAAAGAGATATTTTCATATAAAGTGACAATAATCGTATAAATTGTTATTATTAATTTTTTAATTCATAAGTTTCTCTTCTATACCAAAAATATCAGAAAATAATGATGATTCCCATGTAAAAAATTATTCCACAAATAATAACAAAATTATATTGAGTTTTTTTTTTCTTGACAATTTCACATGTAACATAATATTTTGTAACTAACTTTGTCACACAAGATTTAATCTTATTAATGCTTAAATTAGAGGTTAAATTTTATAATATTAAATAATGAAAGAAAAAAAATTATCTTCATCTTCAATTAAGATTATAAAATTTCCTCGTGACGAGTTACATATTTTTCAATAATAAATCATATTTATAAAATCATAAAACGTATATCAGATATCAAAGATATATCGCTACGAATGTGACAATTGCATTTTGTAGGCAATTTGCAAATCAATATGCCAAGCAACTAAATTATTGAAATAAATTTTCAATTAAAATAAAAATTTATTATGATTACATTGGTAGTTGATCGAATTAGCGTGATAATTATAAATATAAATATATATATATATATATATATAACTGCAATATATATACAAAAACTTTCAAGCCAATAAAAAAATTTTACATATTTTTGTAATTTTGTGCTGTCATTGTTAATAAATATATTATGTAAATCGTATTTATAAATACGAAAATGTAGGAGATATTTATAAAAATAATCTAGCCGTCTACTCATTATTAAATATTAAAAAGGCTGAAAAAATCGATAAAGTAACTATATCATATCCTCCCATAAGCGAGCATATGAAAAATAAATTTGATTTTTTAAATGAAATAGAAATCAACAATTACGGTTGTATTTTATATATCGACTCAATGTACAATCACTCGTTCGCCATGTAACAAAGGTGGAATATGTAATTTATGTCATTTGTATCTCTTTTCGTACTTTTTGCGCATTGTTCCTCGGTTGAAACACTGGTCCAATCTATTAATAGTACTGATGGCGTTATCATGAGTTGTTTGTGAATCGGTATATACGAGTGTAAATTACTGGTGTCAAAGAGGATAATCTTATCCTTGCTAATGCTTTGTGTGTGCTTTTGAGACAAAACAACGTTTGCTCAATTTATTATTATTTTTATTATACATACTTTAAGAAAAAATCTCGTAGATAAACAATCCTTTTAGTTTATTATATAATATAGGTATTATTAGTTATTTATAGATATTTATCTAAATTAATTATGTTGAGTGAAATTCGAGCTAAATTAAATTTTGATGCTGAATTTAAAATGAACATTTACCCTTCCTTGATTTGAAAATTTGAATATAAATGGTTTCGTAGTTGCACAAATTTATGATTGTTTAACAAATTCTTAAATAATATTAAAAAAAAAAAATCCGTAATATATAGACACAATTATTTTGTTAAAGTACTTTGGTAATATGGATTTAGAGAGAGAGAGAGAGAGAGTGAAAGATTTTAAAATAATAATAAAAGTATAGATTATATTGTCAAGTCACTTCTATATTTATAGAAATGTAAAACTTTTTCTTATTATTTTTTACCTGTAACAAATTAAATAATGAAATAATTCTTCAAATGTATATATATATATATATATATATATATACATAAAAGAAAACGAGCATGATTTTCTCATAAATTTAAGAAATCCAGTATCATTATAAAGAATAAGGGATTATAAAACGAAAATTCGCTCAAAAGTCAGTGTAGATTTTACATGTGGAATTAATGAATAAGCAATGTAATTATTAAAATATTTATATGCTTTTGACATTCTATATAATATTTTTTAAAAAAATTATCAATTCACATGCTTTTTATCTCAATTGATTGTTGATTATATTCAATACGAAAAAAATTAAAAACATTTAAAAGCAACTAATTTTATTTATTATCCATACCTCATAGCTTTTATATTTTTCTACAATTAGTATGTATTTTATGAATATTAAGAATCAAGCATCACGAATAAATATGTATAGATTCAATACTCGACGAATATCTGTCAATTAGTAATTATAATGAATGTGAATACTTCTCGACAAAAAATAAATAACGACATTACCTTCTAAATCTATCTATCAATTTCAATCAATACAATTTTTAAAAAGTCTTATTGTCTTGATAAAGTGTATAAAAATATTGGATTTCTGCGAAAATGATGGGGAAAAAATTTGATTGAAGTTTCATTGGGTTGAAAAAGAAGAAAATTGGATATACGAGAGAAAGAAAAATATTCAAGTTGTTACACATAAGTAATTGCGTGGAAAAATCAGTTAAATTTGACATTGATTATAGAACGTCGCACATAATTGGCAACTGGAAAAACTAGTTGTGAGCGCAGACACCGAGCAGGGTATACCTTTACGCATACGTTTGCACTAAAGTGAACTTAAAATAGATTTCATAAAACAATGGGACATTTAGAAGTCGCGTGCATTCGTGTCATTATTAATAATTTTTAACAAAGAAAGATTTTTTTAACAATACGAAGATGTTAATAAGAGGGAAGACGATTTTATAAATAAATTTCTCTGCCGTCTTGTGTTTAAGAAGCAATAAGTTTACCGATGCTAATATTAAGAAAAAGATAGATATGTATGTTAATTTCTTTTAACACGTTAGATTCGCAAATTTTATTTTTTTTTTACATTTATTATAGTTTAAGGTTAGGAATTCAGATTTCAAAGCAAGAAAATTGATCGTACTGACTATGAATTACATATTATGTAAATGCTAATATATTTGTTAAACTTAGCGATATGGTAATGTAAAAAATGTAGCAATAAAGAATGTAATATTTAGAATAGTAAATTAATTTTAAAATGTTCTTAAAACGGTAGAATATAATAATGTAACCAATTTTTACATTTCAATTAATAATGAAGTAAAATTTAGAAACTATTTCTCTTTACTTTTTAACATTGTGCTCATAAGGAAATCCAGTAACAAATAAAGAGAGATATAAAGAACTTTTTCGCGACCATTCGCGAAAAGCGTCATTGCTCGTTTCTGTCTACGTCATCGATTCCCAAGTCATGTAGAAGTACATTATTTGAAAAAACAGTCATTACATTTTTTACTCTTCGTCTTCGGTTTATCTCTTATCAAAAATGTGATCTTTGTTTATCCTCTATTGTTCGATTGATGATAATATCTTATGTATAAACATTATAAATAGGTTAAAAATGGTCAAATTATGTAAGCGAGGTTATTAAGAATACATCGTTTTCTTAGTTTATTTGAAATTAATCATTGTTTTTATTAGTACTAACAGTTGAATTAATTTTTAATTGTATAAAAACGTGTGAGGTATTTGAATTTGACTATATTGTGCTATTGACAATTGATACTATTCAAGTATAATATATTTATAAAAAAACTTTACGCATTAAATGCATATTTTATGTATTATATTAATTTTGTCGTTGTTATTGTTAAATATATAATTTTAATAAAGTTGATAAAAATTCTACCATAATATTCGTAAAAATTCAATGCCTCGTTTTATTAGACAATTCGCAAAAATGTATAATTATCAAATATATAATATTCCAAATCCTCTCGTCTTAACGTTATATTATTCAATTTAAATATAGATTATATGAAAGAATAATATAGTAGCTACAAACAAACAAACAAAACAAAAAAAAACAAAAATCGAAAAGAAAATGAATGCATAAAACATATATATTTCCCACATAGTCATGAAAGTTCAGATTTTCAGAACATAAAAAACTTAAGACACTTAAATATTCTTGAGTGTAAATTAATAATATATTAAAAGTGTATTAGATTACTTTATAGTGAATATATTCGTATATTTAGTTGATTTAAATAGCTTTAGATATACTTTAAATATCTTATAACCAATATTTTTAAGAATTTAAATATGTAAGAATGAATAGTTAATACATTGTGATCATTGAGAAATTCATAATATTATTTAATAAGTTTGAGCAGATTGTTGTAACATTATAAATACTTAATTTACTGAATATAATATTTATTTATTTTATAGAATAATATATTGATTTTTCACGTTTTAATTGAATTTCTTTTGTTGTGTTCTAAATACGATAAGAACTAAATAGCAATAAATTAATAGCGACTATTTATGTTATTATATAATTAATAAATAGTATTGATAAATAATTTAAAGAATTAATTTAATGATAACCAATAATTTTTTGTTACGATAAATATTCCAAAGTTGCGGATATTAATTTTTATATACTATAATGTTAAAGCTTTAGATGCATCATTTAATATAAATCAAATGAAGATTACAAATCATATAAGAACGCAACTTGGTTCGATTTTATATTTACAATCTATTTCGTACTGTTTTCCTATTTACTCAAAAAATTAGATATTGCCTCGTAAGCTTAAAAATAACTGAATGTCAATTATTATTATTATTTTAAATAAAGTATATTTATATTGCATCAATATTGAATGAAATTCTTTTATCCAATTGTACACTTTATATTTAAAATGGAAACATTAATCATTCTAAAAAAATTCGTTTATTCTTGATAATGGAATAAAGATATATTGGTCATTGTTTAGTTTATTGCAATAGTTATTTAGAAGTACGAAAAATTTAATTATTTTGATTTAATTAACGTAATTTTACTTCTATTATCAAACGTATAAAAAGAAAATTATTTTATTATAATGTATGAAAGAACTTTTTTTTCTTATAATTATTGCGTTATATTTCAAGTGAACGAATCATAGGAGTAGCAACCTGATTTATTTTACAAACGTATATTCAAAATTATATTACAATTATGCGTTTATAAAAATAATAAATAAAATAATTTAATTGAAATACATGTTCAGAAATAGTAGTATAGTCGGAAGAAATCTTATAAAATTTTAAGTAAAGATTAAGTGTACATACACGTGAAAATAAGCAACATTTAAATTTGTGTTAAATTATCAAATTTGAAAAATTTTTATAGAATTATTTTAAGCTTAATATTTATTTAATATATTCTTAGATAGCAAACTCTTTGCCGTTAAAATAATATCATGTAAATGCGTAGTTTAGATTTCTTAACAGTGAATGAGAAGAATTCTGATTTTATTTTAAGATCAATATTAGAAAAAAAAAAAAAACTTAATAAAATCGATAGTATTAATATGTGTAATAAAGTAAAAATACAAAGTAAGAAGGAAAATAGCTTAGTGACTTAATTTAAGTGTTTTCTAGTCATTGTTCTTCATAAAAATGGATGGAACAATGAATTTATTGAAATCCATACTATAAAAGTATCTTAGATATATTTCATCGCTCTCAATCTTTATATTATTTGTTCAGTGTTTTTTTTTTTTTTAAATTCGTATTCTTCATTTTCAGGCCTAATATTTTTTTTAACTATAATACAATTAAAATAAATCATTAAAAATGTTAAGCAGAGGTAAAAGAAAAATCATTGAAAGTTATTCAAAATGGAAATACAGAATAAATTTATCAATTTTTACAACTTAATTAAGTAGTAGATATTATGATTAATTTTTTAAAATATTTTTTTCAATTCTGAAAAAATTAAGTTAAAAGAAAAAGAAAAATGGTTTCATTGGTTGAAAACTTACTATACTTCCCGTAGCTGGTTTATTCTTTCAATTCTCTCTCTCTCTCTCTCTCTCTCTCTCTCTCTCTCTCTCTCTCTCTCTATTGTTTATAGGATACTGGGTATGTCACCCATTATTATTTATTAATTATATTTTGACGTTATTCCAAAATTCGTAAAAATTCGTAAAGAAGTACATGCGTAAAACATGTAGAAAAAAAAAACGGTAATGACAATTAAATTTTTCAACATTATTAAAAGTAAAATCATAAAATACTTAAATCTTACATGTTATATTTTATACTCAAATAAAAATACTTAAATACTCATCAGTATCATAAAATACTTAAAAAAAAAAATAATGATAACAAAATAATTAAATTGAAAGTAGGCAAATAGAATAATATATTAGATTTTACTTGACGTATTATCACAGTTAGTTAATAATTACTTTAGAAATTCAGTTAAATGGATTTTACGTTATAATGTTGGAGTTTAATAAACAACGAATGTATCTTTTGAATTATATGCACGCAAAGTAATTCTAATTATGATATTTTTTTTTACCGTTATAACGGCAAAGAAATTTTGCAATTCCAAAATTCTCATGACGTCAAGACTGCTATTTGCTTATATATAATCAATGTATAATAATATTTCAATTAGCAATGTAATTGTATTTTGAAAATTGCTACGTAAAGATGTAAGATCATTTAGGTGAGTTTTATAAATGAAGTAACTATATTAAATAAAGAAATTTGGGCCTGCTTCTGTAGTTCATAAGGCGTATAAGATGTTTAATAATATTAATCTTTTAAATATCTTTTTTAAATTTATTTTGATTAATATAAATTTAAATTAAGATAAATTTAAATTTATTATGTTTGACTTAATCTGTTTCGAAAATGTATATCTTTAGTTTAAATAAATTTATCAATTCATAATCTTTAGAATTATATTTATTTAAGAGCAAATCGATAAATTTAAAACAATGTATTCGTTATAATAAAAATTCTTTAAATAGTAGTAAAATAGATCAATGTTTATCCTAGTTTTTCTATTGAAAACGCGTAAGCACACATATGTTAAATAATAAATACTTATTTTCTCAATAATTATAATTTTTTTAATTAATGTTATTAAATAAATTTTATGGCAAATATTTAATAGCGTTATCTACGAAAACTTTGAAATTTTAATTAAACTATTATTTTATATTGGAAATTTTAAAAGCCTTAGTATTGATATTGGAATATTTATACTGTCATTCAAGAAAAATGTACAGATTATAACGATTTTTAAAATCGATTTAATCATTAAAAATTAAATGGTTTAATGCAATGGTATTTTGCAGATTTCTCAACACTATATTAAATTAAAAATTGCAATATTATAATACATGACAACACGTTAATTAAGAAATACATTACAATACTTAGACAATAATATTAAAGGCAGTTACACGTATATGAATTATACAATTAGTATTTAATGAAAATAAAAAAATATTTTTTATTGGCATCATTAAACTTGCCTTTAATCATATTGGATCGATTGTTGTTATGAAAAATTAATCTTCTCCTTATATTGCATACATAATATCTGACTTTTATTTTCATATTCGATAAATAGTAAGGATTTTAAAATCGATTTTTTTTTTTGTTTTTTTGTTTTTTTTTTTATGATATTATCCATTGACTTATTCATTTTTTCTGATTAATATTTTGAAGTTGTAAAATACGTATATTATCATAATAACATAAGAAAATTCACATACAAATTTACTGCATCAGTATATAATGCAATCAAAAATATAGTTAAAAGTATTAAATTGCTATTGAAGTAAGAAGAATAAAGTATCAATGTTCATTGTTACATGTATGTTCCATCGGATTTCTTTTCTCAGCTACCGTAGTGCAGAGAAACAAAACAAAATGATAATATAAATTATACACGACAATAAAAGTTTTTTCTAACTTAATTCCATTCGTATTCATCATTTTTTAATAACTTGCTTATTTAATTATAATATTTTAATTATATATAAGCGCTTCCCCATAAGTATGTCGTTTCACTTATAAATATTACTAGGTCCATAAGAGACGAACATATTTGTTTAATAATAATTATAATTCTGTCGGTAATGGATATTTGATAACCATTAAAATAAAGATAAAAATAAAGTTTCTATTCAAATTTTTTGCAGTTTGATATTTCATTAGCATAATGATATATAATTTCTATACAATAATAGTAATTAATTCATTCTTATATGCGATTTTTAGAATATAATATTTGTCTAACTATTTTTGGGACTATTTTTTATTGATTAATGAAAATTTACTGTAATTTCTACGTCTCTTAAATATTAAATATCATAATTCATAAATAGAATATTTACTGCTCACAAACCAATTGTAAAACTTATTTAGATCAATTCACTGCATGTTTGAGTAAATCTTCGATTTATCCGATGTTATCTGTATCGGTGACCGTAAATGTAATGTAGTATTTGTTAAACATAAATTAATTCATTTGAATAGTTTGATTATGTTCGGTATTTTCTGAATATTTTTTCGAATTATTCAAATATAAAATATATGAAATTTAATACGTAAATTATGATTTTTAAATAATAATTGATTTTTTTTTTGTTTTTAATTGTATTTCTGTTGAAATTAATAATTATAATCGATATAGTTGTAATTGAATGCGTACTTAAAAAATATTAATTGCCCAAAGTATAAGACAAAAATAAACGATTTCTTAATTATTACAGAAATAATGAAGTGGCATATCTCAATTAATACGTTGATTGCCAAAGTTTACATAATAGAAGATAAACTACTTAATTTTATTATTCAATTTCCATCATTTACCTTTCTGACCATTCAATGTCTCAAATAAAGACCATATATTTTAATAATACAATTTATATTTATTAATAAAAATGTTCTTATTTTATTTAAATTGTTTCGAAAATTTAATTGTTTTTTAGAAAATAGAATACGATTTTTCTAATTTTTCGACTTTATATAATAAATTCACTTTCAGAAGATACATTTGATAGATTGCTCATTAGGTATCCGTTTCATTTATTGATATTGTAATAATTTGTTAATTAAATCTGAAATTTATAGACGTATATATGACGAAGTATAACTACAGATTTAGGCTAAAATATTGGTGAATTATTGTCAGTTCAAAATATTCATTAAGACAACATTTCACAAATATTATCTGCTAGATTGTATAATAAATATCGAAATTAAATTGCTGGAATAGAACAAAAATTTTACTATTTATAATTCAGTTTTCAAACTCAAATATTACTCGGTAGAATTTATACTTTGTTTTTAAAAAGTAAATGTAGAATTGTATTACATTAATCTCAACGACGATGTGTTCGACCGTGAACTATAAAAAAAAAAAAAAAAAAAAAAAAAAAAAAAAAAAAAAAAAAAAAAACCATAAATAATTAACTTTTATGTATAAATTATAGAAATCAAATGTTTGCTTTCTTTGCAAATGAACTCTTATTCATCTCTTCGAATCAGTTTTCAAGACAATGATGTAATATTTGATAAATTAAATGCAGGTATGTAAGTATTCAGTCTTATTATTTTTTTTTTTTTCTTTATTTCTTTTACAATTTGGATGACGTGAAATAATGTACTTTCAAAGTCTTGGATGTTTTAATGTAATAAAACACCTTTTTCAATTAAATTAAAAGGAATTTTCAATTCCTTTGAGACATTTTATTATGTTCGTCTATGCTTAAATAGATAAGTGCATATCAGTATCTGCCTATCGTTGCAACTATCCGTTCTAAGTAAATTATAAATATTTATGAAATTTACGAAGGTTGATGTAATATATTTCAAATTGATGAAAAGTTGGTATTATACCCATGGCGATTGGATTTGTGTTGATAAGCCATGTAAGATAAAAAGAAGCGTCCACGTGAAATAGAGTAGCAGCAACGTCCGCTCGATAAACGTGAGAGCGTCTCTCTTTCTCTATTACATTCTTGGTTTTCTAAAAGATGATACATCCGATGTTCTGTGAAAATCGTATAACGTACTCTCTTAAGATTTATAATATACTTTTAAAATTTTTTTTTTTTTTTTTTTTTTTTTTTTTTTTTTTTATTCTTGATAATAACATATTGTATAAACCGTAAAGGCGGAATTGATTTTCATATTGAAAGTAGTTGAATAATTTTCCTTAACAACACTTTGCTTTAAATATGCAAGCTGTATTTCAGCTATTTCTCTAATTCTATATATCTAAAACCAATATATATATATGTATAAAAACATAAGAAATAAATGATAATAGCCAGACCAGGTCAGCCACAATTAGTTTATTCTTTCAGCAATGCGGCTCTCAATTCTTGGAAGCCATTTCTCTAAGAAGACTAATTGCATAATTTTGCATTGCGTCTGTTTATATTCGCAAATCCAATAATGAAAATTAGATATACTTAATGTTTTCCTTGATGATCAGATTGATAGATCAGATTTCTACGGCTTTTTGTTTTCCAACTCGTAAGCAAATTTTCAATTCACCTCCTCTATAAATTTACATAGTATAGTTTTTTTTTTTTTCTTTTTGGCGCAAAATTGCTTAAGAACTTTATTTTCTTTTAATCAATCTATAATAAATAATAAAATGATGCTTGACATTTCAATATATTCGAACATAAATTCATTTCATTCATCATCAATATGTATATTTTTAAAACAATAGATACTCATTACCACTTTACTTACTGAAAAAATAAATATTATTAAGTTTAGTGTAAATAAACATTGAAATTTCATTACTTTATATCATCAAAAGTCAAAATATTTTTCTTTTCGTTGTTTATTTTCATTTGCTATTCAATATTGCATTAAGTTATAATTACAGAATATAAAAGAATAACTGACAGTATGTACTTGCGTAATGTATAAAAGAAAAATTGCATAAAATTCCGGATTTTAAATTAATCTCATCGCTTATAAGTGATATAAAAAATTAATTTGCAAAATGTATAAAAAAATAAATAATAAATAAATAAATAAATAAATAATTCATATAAGATAACGTGACTGTAATGGATTGCAATGTATAATAATGTAATAAATTTATAAAAAAAAAAAAAAAAAAAAAAAAAAAGTAATGTCCATATCACCATAGAGATGTATAAAATAGTCGCGATAATCGAAAAAGAAATTGTGCACAATTCGGATATTAACAGAAAAAAGAGTCGGTAACAATGCACACGATATTGCTCAATATTTCAAGCATTATTTGTGAAACATTTTTTACATCAAAGTTGAGGAAGCACCGCGATAATGCAATAAATGATTTAACTTGTGGTTAAGTTCATAATGTTGACAAAGCGGCAAGTGATGGTCGCAACGACGTGGAAAAAACGAGTCGTACAGTAACTAAACGAGGCGCAATTGCCGAGAAAAAAGAAAATTACTAGTTCTCAACATGCGGTGCCACAGCCGATTGGTAATGTTGTTACGATGTGGAGTAATTCCCGCTCAGTGGTGACTACGTCGCGCTATCTCCTCGAGTTGGCATGTGAGAGCTAAAATTAGCTAGTACGCAGCTGTATTATCTAAGCGAACGTTCGGATATAATAAAGACCCGCGCACTCCGACCTCATCGCTTGACTTTCCCTCATTTTTCCAGAGTATCCGATCGCCGTCCCACTCGATTGACTTGGCCAGTGGCATCTAAGGAGGAACGTTTATAAAATAATTTTACTCGCGTGCATTGTACTGTGGGAAAAAAATCATCACGGACGTTGAAGTTCGTCCCTGCAATTCCATTTTGCACGTACAGTACTCGATTATTAAATATTCAATCTCAGATTTAAAATTATGTAAAGCTGTTATCAATTTGAGTTTGAGTCGGCACCGCTTAATAGATCAGCCGATTAAAATACCTTACATTCATAATATTTTTTCGTATTTTAAACAACATATTATGTAATTCAATGACAAAACGAAAAGTCTAGATCATATATTTTAGTTAAAATTTGGGTGAAGGTTTCTATTCTATTCTCAAAAGAAGATGAAAAGAGATGCCAGAGGTTTTTTCGCTGAATTTCTTAGTTTACGAGACCAATACTACAATAATAGTTGCAAGAATTTAGTTATTACTAATTTGTTTATTACATTATCTCATCTAAATCGAATTCTATTCCTACGAATTATATCCCCAACTCTCGTATTTTCATAATTTTATGTTCTGCCAATGATTAACAAAAACAATTTATTGATATAAATGAAAAATAAAATTAATAGTCTTTTAATTTTGAATAAATAATAATATATATTATAAGCTATCTAGGATGATGAATGATTCATGAAAAATGTCAAGCCTAATTGCGTGCAATTGAAAATAGAAATTTCTTCCGAGTAATTTCAATAATAGAGAACAATAAATATTTTTAATGGTAAAGATATCCTTTTCCAATGTATGTTGATTTTTTTTTTTTTTTTTTCCTTTTTGCCATCTCTAGCAAATACAATCTGACCTTATCTGACCAATAAAAGAGCAAATGAAATTGAAAGCATTTTATTAAAATTTTTATCTATTTTAAATATATAAAAAATATTTAAACAGATTTATAGATTATCTTCATTACACGGGAATTGAAAAATAATGTGCCAATTAAATGATAAATATATTTTTCTATCACTGATATTTTTATGATATATATTTTTTAAATCGAACTCTTTTAAAAACTATATTTACTGTAATTTCATTCTTTTAATTAGATTGATAACATTTTAGTTATTATAATTTATGCTTATGTCAATGTGAAATTAAAAGATAATATTTTGTATTTCGATATTAGTGTATAGTAAATGAAAGGAAAAAGTAGTAATGTATTTCATTTTTGTTCTAAAATAATTGACGCGCAATTGAAATATCAATGAGATATTAATTATATTTCTATAAATATATATAACTTTTCAAACGATCTTATAATTAATATTTTACTTCATATTTAAAAGAATTTTAAACTCATATTGGCCATACGTGGTGTATTAAAGTCTTATTTATAGTTAAAAGGGACGCTTTCAGAAGGTATTCAATAACTTATTTTATAAATTATTAATACTTAAAATTAAAGTTAAAATGATCGGGAAATCAATACTTTTTCGTCGACGAATTTATTTTTATTTTTACTAAAATAATAACGAATCCTGTGTAATACAAACAAAATTAATTATTACTTTTAGGTTGGTTGAATTATAAATTTTCTAGAAAAAGTGCATTAAAGTTTTATTATTAAAACCTATAGATTGAATAGATTGAAATGCAATTTTCATATTTCGAAATTCAGTGAGGGTTATCATATTAATTGAAATTTAAGATTTCCGCTAATTTATTCCAATACAAATTTTATTTATATCAATAAATATACTTGTTAATTGAAATGAGCTATATTTTAATTTAAATAATGCTTTATTAAAATTTTCTTCGATGATTGAATAATACATTCTTATATTATTATTCTTATTATATATATATATATATATATATATATATATATATATATATATATATATATATATATATAATAAAATAGGATTTTTAAATAGAAGAAAATTAACTTATGCATAGCTTTGTACGATTTCAAGATACATTATGTAAAATAGATTATTGTAATTATTGTTAAAACTCTACTTTGTTGAATCGAAATATTCGAGACAAGATAGCACACATCGTAAAAACTCAAACATCTTATATTTCAAATGGCCAAGTAAATAATACACAGGAAATCTGTAGGCTGTAAATCAACTTAAAAAATTGACCTTAAACGTGACATCAATCGCGAGTTATAATCACATTTTATAATTGTGATAAAGATTGCTGATACGCGTAGTAAAAAGCCTTTCACGCCAATGTAAAATAGATGTTGACGATACAATTAAAAGGAAAGAAAGAAGACAAAACACGTGGCAAGAGGCGCGATGAGACGCGCTGAAAAAGGGGGAAAGGTACTCACGAGGAAAAAGAAAGAAGCTCTCGGCGTTGCCCCACCGACGCTCCACCACCTCCACCACTTCCACTGATATTCGTCGCTTGCGCGCGGCTCGAATCCTCCTCGCTCTTCAGTTGTACGCCGAACAGCTGCGAAACCAGTTTGAGGAGAGTAAGGACATTTAGATTTGTTCGGGAATAAGGGTAAGAGGTTGTTTGCGATGGGGTTTCGGGGCCGACGTCGGGGAAGTCGTGCGGCCGCCGACCTCCAGACTTAGCCGTGTATCCCGAGGCCGCGCAACTATACTTACGTAGACACCGAGAGCTGGACAAGACTGAATAACCTAATCTAATTAAGTAAATACACGACAAGGCTGGCACTAAAATATGTATGCCTTTATGTACATTGTAAATGTGTGCCGGAGGTTTATTTAAGAGTAAGTACTTAAGGATTCGTCGTGTGATATTATTATACGGAGGCAAGGGGAAAGTGCTAGTGATAGACGAACGCGTTAATCAGTATTCTACGTAAGAGTACGCATTAATTGAGTGAGAGTGAGTGAAAAGGGGATAGGCGAGTGCCTGGGTGAGAAGGGAAGTAAAAGTAAGTGAGTGAGCGAGAGGGAGAGAGAGAGAAGAAAAATGGCCCCAGCAAGCTTGCTGGATTGGTCAGAGCCGCGGCAGCAGTGGCGTTATCCCAAGGGGATGACGGTAACCACTAGGATACATAACTCTCAAACAATTAAGATGCAAAGCACGATAGATCTGAACGACAAGGAGGCGGACACAGCATACAAAAAGATTTGCAAGTTTCTTAGAAGACTCAAGTCCAAGAAATGTGAGAACATCTAAAACTTTTAGTTTCTCCCATTGCACCAATTTCATTTTTATAAACGGGCCAACATCGAATAACATATTTAGCCACGTGAAATAATAAAAGAATGACAAAAAAAAAAAAAACTCATATCCATTTACCTAGGCATTATTTTGTTCGATCCATTATATAATAATGAGGCATTAATACTCACAATGAGGAAAGTTTCAATTGACTCGGAAATGTTTTGCGTGTACACACGCGGAATGAAACGTTGTGAACTTGCTACTGACCTTTCATTCTACTATAGAAAAATGTTTTTTTTTTTTGTTGTTGTTTGTTTGCTTTTTTTCTCCTTTTTTTCTCCAATTAATAGATTTCATTAATAGAGCAAATTTCGTTAAGATTCAATTTGTTCCTATAGATTTAATTGTATCTGTTCGCTTTTAAAATGAAAACTACATTCGAAATCCATTACTTTGAGAACAACTGTTTAAGAGCAACTGCATAAATCTTTTCTTTTACAAAATGTAAATGATTTATATGAAAATCAATCGATAATTTTATCGATGAATTTTCTAATTATTTCGATCCGACGTTTTAATTATAAACCTCCGTAATCTTAGAGTTGCATAAAAAAAAAAAAAAAAAAAAAAAACAAAATTTATTGTCAGAAATGATTAGTAATTTTAGAAGTTAATTTAAAAAATGTTTACATAACATTCGAATATTAAGCAAGTAAATAATTAATAATTTCATAATAACGATCTTTCAATTGGTATAACGCATTCATTATGTATTTAAAACTTTCAAAGGGAACAATAAATAAATAAATAAATACTTTACGGATGTTAAGTTTACGGAGCAATGTTAAACGATCGTATTGTGCAGAAAATGATATACTGGCTTATTTTTTTATCTATATAAAAGTGTGTATGCTGGAAAAGGACAAAGAAATACTAAATTGCATTCTTATATAAAGTTTATTGTTATAATTAGATAAACATATTCTTACGTAAAGTCATTGTATCTAGAAATACTTCAATAATGTGTTAAGAAAAAATTTTGTTGAATTTATATTTATCGCATAGCATACGCTAATGCAAAGGAATTTTCTTTTCATTTTTAAATAATTTCAAAATTCTAAAATAGAGTATAATGTTTAAAAAAAAATCTAATAAAATTCAATAATGACTATTGATTTAAAAAAAAAAAAAAAAAAAAAAAATAATGATAACTAAATATATAATGTTTCATTTTTTCAAATATTTTACGTATATTATACTTGGATTTATTAAAAATGTCTGCTTGTTTTTAATTTCTTTCACAATATTAATAAATTAAAATACTTAAATGAGAAACTTATTTTACAAAAGAAAAGCTATAATTAGATATTGGGTGTTATTCATTTTATGTAGATTTTATATACAATTACTTTTTATGCAGATATCATAATAATAGTTAATTATTAAAATAGCTAAAAATTTATATAAATAATGATTGCTATTCATTACTTCATAATGTATAGCCCAATAAATACTTTTAACAATGTAGTAATTAAAATTTTGATAATAAATTCACTGCGCTGCACATACAAGAAAAAGCTACACATTGACGTTTCAATTGTCAAAAGATTACAAACCCTAAGAATATAGAAATGCCTGGAATGGGAAAAGATTCAATCCGCGTAAACAAGGAAGCACGTAATTGCACTTTACTCTCTTGGTGCAAATTCTGAAAGACCGACGAACTATTTCTAGCTTCGCATACAACTTTTAGACTTGTTATAAAACTGTTCAGAAAATGAATAGAAGAACAGTCATGAGATAATTTTTAACACATACTCATACTTTAATATACTTTTTCTTTTCTTTATTGCAATTATCAACGATATAGCAATTGAATAAAATAAAATAGGGATAACATATAAATTGAATATCTCAAACGTTAGTTAGTGAGTGTATATTATTTATTTACTGTTATTAATAATTAACTGTTGTTGATAAAAAATTATTAACAAAATATAAGAATAATAATATGATTTAAATAATACAAATATTTACATTACCTAATCATAAGTTTAAAAAAAAAAAGAATAAGAAATCGACATGCGTGTGTACAAATATTGAAAGTTCAGGCTTATATAATTTCTTCAAACCTTAATATAAATATGTTGTAAATGTTAAGTTGTATTCGCATTTAATTTATCAAAAAGCAAATATTCTTTCGAATTTAGTACATACACAGTTTCAAGAACTTTTAATAACTGATAAAACTATACAGTAGTATTTATCAGAAACTCTTTTATTAGCAGTTAAAATCTTCTATTGTTTCAGTATAAAATCATCGAAGGTTAATAAGGTTGATTTTTCTCATCTATTAATGAAGCGATTGAAAATTAAACGAACTCACAAAACGAAGAGAAAAAAATAAGGTTAAATTTATATAAGTATTCGTTTCTTTGGCTTAATCAATTATTTATAATTTACAAAAATACTCTATAATCATTAAGTGACGCAATATCGTTTATTTTAAGATACAGCGAAACTGAAAAATCTTAAAATTTTAAATATACGAGTTATTAAAAGCTATAAATAAATTGTAATTATTAAAAAGTGTATTTATAAGTAGAAAAATATTTTCAATTAAAAGTGAGAAATAATCCTTGAAATGAAAAAATTTTTTAAGTATGCAATAATCTCATGTCGTCTTATCTTACTTTTCATTTCATATTTCTCCTCGTATAGTTTCTTACACAGAGCTTTTTTTTTTTTTTTTTTTTTTTTTTTTTTTTTTTTTTTTTTTTTAATTTGGAGAACTTGAATAGAAAGTGCAACTGTTGTTCAAATTTAAAGATTGAAGACGTCACAAGGCTTATCGTACATTCCCTTCTACTTCGTGTGTTCATTTACGCGACTTGTTTTCCGTCCAACAATCGCTTCAATCATCAGATAAACTTTTATTCAGTTACATTCTTCTTTTCTCAACTATTCTCAACAGTCAATATAGTAGTAGTACTATAATATTTATTTATGTCAGCTATCCACTTTCTTATTATTGTCTCGTATGGTTGTTAATGTTCCTTTGTAATGAACTAGAAATTGACGTAATTCATGAAATATATGCAAATGCAATTGATCGAGAAATATTATTTTTAATTATTTATTTATTTATTTTACATAAATTTGTTTACAAAATATTAATAAAAATCTCTGTGCGTGCGTGCGTAATAATTCAAAAATTGTATTTTTATGCGTAAATATGAAAAAGTAAATTTATCAATCAAGTACACTTGAATGTTAATTTATAAAAATAATGTATTGATATAGAAATAAATTTTTATCGATTTAAAATTTTTATGAAAGATTAATTTATCAATTAAATTTTTCGATTAAACTAGTTAATACGATTAATACTTCATTCGCTGACTACATAGAATTGTTTATCAGTTATGTTACAATCGGGTGCGGTGATTATTGTCAAGTGAAAATTTTTCTCATCGTGTATCTTTTACTTGATATAGGCTAAAGAATTTTTTCTATAAATTCAATGATTTCGAGCCATAATATCGTTCGAATTCAAATTCAATTACTAATAAAATTATCGTACTATTAAACATTTTACCCATAATACATATCTAATGGTTGTTCGAAATGAAAATTGATGTATCTAATAATTATGCACAGATAAAGAAAATATATTGATAAGATTTGTTTACTCATTATTAAATTATTGAAGTATTTAAAAGCCTTGATAATATAAAAGACAAAAAGAAATTAATATACATTTATTGCAAGTAAATTAATATTTTGTATTTATAATCCTTTCGTGCTAATTATAATTTTCATTATATTTCTCAAAGTGTCCTTATAAAACTATTCTTCTTTAAAATCTATATGACTTTCTCCCATATAAAAATCAATGTCGTTTACTTTGGATAGTATATATTTATACAATAAATTAATAATTAATGTAAAATCACCAAACAGAGAGCTCAATTATCATAAGACATAAGAGTAGCATTAAACAATCGCGAATTGTACTTTGTAATATCGCAGCTCATAAATACTAATTATAGACAAAATAAGGAAATTGTAAATTTTTTTTGTCGCCCCAAATAAGTATAATAAAAATTATACTTTGTTTCATAGTCCCTTTAGATTACAATAGTCTTTTTATCTTGAAGCATTGCAAGTATTGTACGCATAGCATTGTAAATAGAATCGAACTACATTCTCCCCTATGAATCGATAGAGAAATAATTATTGGACAATGGAAATGCGTAATGTCCAACTCAATAAAGGATATAATACGAGGGAAAAAAAGAAAAGCATAATGCGACTTTCAAATTAGCGGTAAAGTATGGAATGCGCGAAAAGTGAGGTTAGATTCTGTGTGTCAATGCTTGCATTGTGCGTCGAACGAGGATATCGTCGACACATCGAACGATTCCAAATGCAAGGTTCCCAAGGATCGCCCGGTAAATACAAAGCGCTCTGGGGCATTGGCGTTGGCGTGGGCATGGTCGGGGGGGGGGGCAAAGCCAGGATGGTTAAATGGTTAGTGTAAGCGGATACGGGACGATCGACCCTCACCTTCAACTGTCGCATCTTGTTGCGAACGCCCTGACGATAGCCCTTGCGCATGATGCGAAGCGAGTCTAACGAAAATACAAAAACCGGTGATTAAGAGTTAAGGCGAGGTCGAAACTTGAGAGCACGGCGATGCGGAAGTACGAACGGGGCGACGCCGAGCGAATTAAGAAGCGGGACTCGAGCGCCGGAGTTACGCGTTTCCTCCACAGGGTCGCCGCGCGTCAAGACCTTGAAGATAAAAGGGCACTCCGGTCACTCACTTGCCTGCAATACGGCTGCTGCTCGGCAAGGGGCTGTAATGGAAAAGGGAGGCCACGGTTCTCTATACGATCATCCTAACCTCAGTCTTGGAATCCTTTGGATTTTTCACGAGACCATCCAGCTTTCATTATATAAATCCCTCCCTCTACCACCCCATCACCATACCACCACCATACTACCTCCATACTACCTCCATACCACCTCCGTGCCACCCAGACGTATTTTCATCAACACTACGCGTGCGTGCCGTACATACACGCATATGTGCGTATCTAGTGTGCATACGGAAAAGCACGTATACATGCACATTACGTTATATCGTATTAGATTAATATATCATTACATGAATATTTGATCAATTGCATGCAATTTTAGGGAGACTGTACACATAAAGCCTATCTACTCCATATAACCTTTGAATGTAAACAAATATCCCATCAATTTTGACAGTTTTCATTTCTTACTCGCACCAGGGATATGATAACGATACAGAATTTAATTCATATTTAATAAAGACTCGTGTGGCTTAAAACTATCTGATTAAATCGTTAATTTTACAATTTATCACGTTATCGATTTTTTTCAACACGAGCACCTGATTTATGAATTATGATTACGAATAGGAATTAATGACTATTATTAAAATTTAATCTTAATCCCCTTTAATAATTTACAATTATACCTGTGGTAATGTAATGTATTATTAATTATATATATATATATATATATATATTTATATATTTTACAAAATTATTTCCTACATTCTATAAATTTTTAATTATTTTCAATTGTTATTTTATCGTGAAAAAAAAACAGTTATTAGAGAATTCATCGTTAAAATTATCGATACAATCTCTGTCTGATAAATACTTTTATAAATTATTAAATACCGTAATAATCGATATCGCTCTCCTCCCCCCTCCCCCAAGACTACTCCTTAAGATAATTTTAAAAAATAATGAATTTTTCAAGATGCAGTATTTAGTTTCGTCAACATTTTCAATTCAAGATTAAAATAATAATAATAGTCAGCGGTAATATTAGCTCATTGTACGAAAGAAATATATCTGCTCGACGATACCCGATTTCTTTACAATCGTCTTAAACTGTACGGAATGTACTTTTGCCTTTGTGCTGCAATTTAAATTCGCATACACTTTTACATAACCTGGCGGTTCTGTGATAAAGGCTGTTCTTTTATTTGCAATTCGGTATCGAAGTAAAATTTTGCCGCCAGTCCCGGCAGTGCATGTTATTCTGAGAAATAAATATCTATTTATATGTCCGACCATTATGCGCACAAAGCTCGTACGCTCTCAAGACAATTTATGAATCACGCCGTTCCATTCGTCGTATTCTTCAAAGAGCGTTGATTTACAAATTTTGCAATTATACAGTGGTAGAAATTTGTCAAAAAAAAAAAAAACAAACAAACAAACAAACAAACAAACAAACAAAAAGCTGAAATTTAAATAATAACGATAAATTCAGAAAAGTAACACTGAAAATTATATTTAAGAAAATGTTACATTATTTCAAAATCGATAATAAGAACGTGAGGCTATTTTCACAAAATCTATTCACACTTTTAGTCTGAAAATGAAAGAAAGCAACAACAATAAAAAAAAACAACCGTTACATTTATCGTTAATAATTGAAATGTTAACATTAACACTTTTGCGCTATTAGGAGCTGATAGAGGTAGGACATTTGAATAATTTCACCAAATTTTCTGACTATGTATAAACTAATACATTGGCACGCAACGCGTAAATATCAAATTAACATATTCAAATGAAATTTAAATATGACGTTAATCTTTAATTTCTAAATTTTATATTTACAATTATTATATACAATGGAAATCTTAAATTATTACGAGAATTTGATCATCGTCAATGTTCTCTATTAAAGTTTAATAATTCGCTTTTTTTATCCTTATACACACAATCAAACGTTTGCAATCATATATTATAATTTTTGCTTCCCTCTTTTTTGTAACTCCAATTTCCTAAAAAAATGAAAACTAATTTTCTAAAATAAATTATCTATACGATTAAAAAAATGTTTTAAACCGCATCAGTAGCTATTGCGGCATTCCATCGTAATTCCATTTTAATTTCAACCATAAAATTAGATTTGATAGTTATAAATTTGTTATTCATAATTACAGTTTTATTTATTATCTATTGCTTTCAATTTGAATTTTGGTTCGTAAATTATACCATATTAAGTCCAATTTTCGCCTATAATTAAATTATAATTATAGCGCTAAATTAATCAATTTCATAAACAAATGCAGTTTTGATTATTTAAAAGATATCTAATTTGCATATAATTCGAAAAGGTTAAATCGACATTAGCGGGAATTTAGTGAATTTATATTTACGTTTAGTTTAGTATCCTAAATAATAATATAATTGAGATATTTATTAATGTATGATTTCTCTAAAAATCATCGATAAGTTGTCTGTCTATTTATTAATTATTTATATTAATATATAACATTTGAAAAGAAGTGCATACGAAATATTAAATGTCTAGCTATATTGGCTTCACCTTACTTCCTTATATAACGAAAATTGAAATTTAAGAAGACAAATTTATGATGACAATTGTTAGTAGATTTATTACATATATTATTTGAATTTAATTTATTTTTTAATTCTAAGCAAATGTACTACATATTATTTTAAGTTTAAAAATAAGCTAATTACTTTGTTGTTATTTTGATATTTTCTTATCTCGGTACCTGTGTCCTTATGTAAAAATAATTAAATATTTATAAAAAAAAAAAAAAAAACAACAACAATCACTTAAAAATCTGTTCGTCTTAACAAATTATTGTTAAATAATTATTATTGTTAAATAACTTCAATTAATTTTAAATTATTAAATACAAATAGTGAATTAGTCCAAGATGAGAGGCAAGTAAAAAACTCTCGTAAAATGATATATTTGTATGCGTGTTCGGTAAATCTAAATGATTACAGGTAAGGGTGAAGGTGATATATTAGCGTACGATGAGAAATATATTTTTATTCGGGGTGTAAAGCTAAAATATCACAGATATGGGTGCATAATAAAACATTATTTTATTACTTTTATGAATTGACGATGGGTATTGTGAAGCTGAAAAAGGGAAGGTCTTCTTCACTTTCTTTCCTAATTTTGTTTTTATTATGAATTCAACTCTAAGCCATTAACTTATTATCAATCGGAATAAAAAATTTATTGTCTCTTTGTTATTTCTTAGTCATAACTAATAATATATTGGGAAGTAAGCTTTTGAATGAAGGATACTTCATTCGGTCCAAATGAAAATTATTATCAATTTTTTGTAGCAATTTACAATGAACTAAGAAAGTTAAAAATCTTTCACTATTGCAAAATGTTAAAGATTTTTTATCCAAACTTCTATATTATATAGGCTTAACTTTTATTATTCTCCAATAATGCGATTAAAATTGCCATCCATTTAATCCATGAAACAGCAAAGTTTTAGATTCAATTTTAAATTCATATTGGGATTGTAATTTTATAAAAAATAATTACAGAATTTAAACTTGTGATTCTTTATCTGATTTAAGTATATTAACTTCTATGTGGATAATAATGTTTCTACGATACAATAAAGCATTTATGTAGCTAATGAAAATAAAAATTAAGCCTTTAGATTTCTTTCCCACCTCATGAGTTCGACGATTATGCTCCGTCTCGTGTAAACGTTAAAATCACTTAACTTTACCGAATAATATATTGTAATAATCATTATAATTGGTATGCTAATTATATTAGATTTTAGTATACATTTAAATTTAGAATTAGACGATTATATGTGATAAAGAATTGTGAAAGAAAACAAAATTGAAATTGAAATAAACTATCCCTACTTCGATTTAACGAAACCAAATATCTTAAAATAATCTGTTTACTTATGGAGATTATTATTTTTATAAAAATTTATTTATAAACCAATGGGATGTTGCTTCTTTAATTTGGACTGGGTAGTATTATAAAATTAACACTTAAAATTATTCGATATTTCAACTTTGTGTAAAAGCGTTGTTATTCGTTTTCATTTAACAATGAGCCTTTATGACATTTCTAAGCATAACTGTATTATATAATTGGAATCGGCGATTTGCATCGAGCAACATTCGCCTCGTGTATGAAAAAAAAAAAAAAAAAAAAAAAAAAAAAAAAGAAAGAAAAGAAAAACGAACATCGTTATTTTTTGTACTGTTGTCGTTATTGTTATCAATACGAAATTATGATTATTTTATTTACCGCTATTGTTATTATTGTCATTATAAAAGTTTTTTTGTGTTTTTTTTTTTGTGTTTTTTTTTTTGTGTTTTTTTTTTTTTTTTTTTTTTTTTTTTTTCGAAACCTTTTTTTATAAAAAAAGAATAGAAAAGTCACGCTTTAGTTAGATTAGCGTGAAAAAGACGGTTGATCGCGCATTGGTTACATTGTCCGCGGTTCAAACAGCCCATTCCCAACGCGCATTCATCACCCCGATGACATATTACATTAAAAATGCTTTCATTTTATATTTCGTCTCGTGCTTAAAAGGGACACGCGCGCGCGCCCGCTCGCGCACACACTCTCTCGCTCACTCCTTAAGGAGAGCGGTACACTTCGCCGCTCTCCCAAGCACTTGGCGACACTATTTTCTACACCGGCAGTCAACCAAAAATAGAGCCTAGATAGCTGCTACTTCCCAGACCTCGATAATTCGCTGGTCGAAGCAAGTGTAGAGTCCTCGTCTCTCCGAGTCGACCGAGCTCGCATATAATTTAGGTCAGTTGTGAACCGATGAAAAGAAATATCGCTTTGCCGTGACGGAAGTGTATGTTGCTTGGTGGGGTGGAGGGGGGGACGGACGGAGGGACCTTTATTTAAAATTGACGTCAAAATATCTTGAGATGTGCATCAATGTATCATCGACATACTTTTTCTCACTCTTCCTCTTTTTCTTCTTCTTCATCTTCTTCCTCTTCTTGTTCTTTATACCTTTATGTAGGTAGTTGGCGCTCTCTGCTTGCCAATAGAAAATTAAAATTCTTAAAGCATAGTTTTTCATAAATCAGGGGTAATTAATTAACGATCATAATTACGAGCATTACGTAGCTATTTATGCAAACAAAATAATATTGGGTGTTGATAAAAGATTAAGCATAATCGTGTCCTCTATACAATTATTTATCCGACAATGAATCTTGATAAATTTCTCAAATATTTGAGCTGAATTCTTATTTCTTTTTTCCCTTTGGTTTGTCTTTGTTTTACATGTAAAAATTTGAAATTTAATGTTGTTCCTTTTTGTGTGTGTGTGTGCGTGCGTGCGTGCGTGCGTGCGTGCGTGTTTTTGTGTGCTTTTGTGTGTGCGTGTCCCCATAATGTGAAATTGTGAATAATATTAGTGAATGGAGATAATAAAATTTGAAAAAAGATAACGTTTGATTGTTTACAAAAGTTTATATATTTTTGACCTAGTTACGAGTAGAGTGTGAGATAGCACTTTGTCGAATAAAAGAAAGACGTTTAAAAGTAGTACGCGAAACCGAGCCTCTCAGATCCAAAAGGATATCTTTAAGATCTAATCCTATGGTCGCGGCAAAATGATGCTCCCCGCACATTATACAATTGATTACCAATCGGTAATTCAATGGCGACACTTGTCCTTCAATGACTTGCACCCGAATTACCCGAGTGCAGAAACGAAATAATTACCAACTTGCACTAATAGCTTTATTGTAAAATCTTAATAACCATATCGTCACTGCACTATAGCGTTTCCGCTCTCTTATTCCGTTTTTTCTATGGATGGTGCGATGTTCGAAGCAGGCAAGGATGGCAACAAGGCAACGACAGTGGTAGCGACACCTGGCGCTGGCCCGGATCGTCCTCAAGAAATTTCCTACACCGACACCAAGATTATCGGCAATGGCAGCTTCGGTGTTGTCTACCAAGCCAAGCTTTGTGAAACCAATGAGACCATCGCGATCAAGAAAGTCTTGCAGGACAAGCGGTTTAAGGTTAGTAGTCAGTCTATTTTTATATGCGGCCTAAAGTGAAAGCGGAAGGTAAATTATTTTGCCACATTAGCCACACGAAGCCTTCGCCTTTTATTGGCTATTACGAATGCGCGAAACTTTAAGATGATTTTCTGTAGTTTTATTATCTTACATTTTTAAGGGAAATCTAGTTAATGCACGGTTACAAGCATACGTGTACTTATTTATTTATCGATCGATCCACGTATTAAGAAATATAATAATGTTTCCCCATTTACACATAGTAATAATAAACTTAAAATAATTTACTATATTTACTAGGTTTGTTTATTCATTTCTGATTCGATACAATTTCACCATAATCATATATTAAATAAGTTGAAGCAACTTTTTAAAAACCAATTTCTCTAGTAAACAATATATATTACTAATGTAATTGGCTTTATGATGCATATCGTCCTCAAGATATTTCCTACACCCGTATCAAGATTATCGGCAACTCGGTGTTGTTTACTAAGCCAAGCTTTGTAAAGCTAATAAGACCATTGCAATCGAGAAAGAATTATACATATGTATTTGAAGAGAGAGAGAGAGAGAGAGAGAGAGAGAGAGAGAGAGAGAGAATTTTTAATTACTATAATCATTGAGCGCCAAGGAGCTTCAAACTCAATTCCGTATACAGTAAATGAATGCACACCTTTTACTTTCTGTGGACCTTATACATTATTACCG
Organism: Ceratosolen solmsi marchali; assembly: GCF_000503995.2. Lineage (NCBI taxonomy): Eukaryota > Metazoa > Arthropoda > Insecta > Hymenoptera > Agaonidae > Ceratosolen > Ceratosolen solmsi. Next base: position 7,022,239 of record NW_011948420.1, read on the forward strand.
TAGGATATTAAATATTCGCAATGCAATACATTTTTCTAGTATAAAGAATTATTTATTAAAATATCATCAATGAGGTCATATTTCTTCTCTTACGATTATACTTATAGAAAGTTCTTTATAATAAATCTTATGAAGAATTATGAATTTATTATAATTTCATGCCGCCAATTCATCTTGATCTTTTCAAATCTAACGTCGTTTAATTTAATTGATAAACCAACAATATGATAGGCGACAATTTAACTAACTAGTGTACTTTTTTTCCCCTTTATAATTACAAGCTTTAATTCCAATACCATTGGCTTACAAAAAAAAAGGAAAAAATATTCCAATGATTCGTATAAAAAATTTAAGCTCCGATAAAGTATAAAAAAAATTACCAAATTTATTTTTTTTTTTTTTTTTTTTTTTTTTTTTTTTAAATTAATTATTAAAACGATCTTTGAAATTGACGGCTATTAATATCATATTTAAAAGGGACATAATATTATCGAAATTATTGTAATAAAATATGAATGAAAATATGATACTTTTATTTATAAAGTATAAATTTATATTATAACTTTATCGGTAAATAATTAAGCGATATTTAATTAAATTAAATAAATGTCAAGTGAAAAGCTTCATTATTTATTTGTATATCAATATTCGGCTTATAATTGTACTTTTGGCTCTTCACAATTTAATTGTAACTGCAATTTTTATCAACAAAGTGCCTGCCTAGTTATCCCAGTACTTGTAATTTTCTTCACTCATTTTCTACAAATTATAAAAAATATATTATTTTTAATTTCGTACAATAGAGATTAGTCACATATAAAAAAAAACAAAAAAAAAACAAAAAAAAACAAAAAAAAACAAAAAAAAATGTGTCAATTAATTAGGAATCATTAGGAATCATGTAATAACGTCTTTCTTTTATATTTATAAATATATAGTTTATTTATATTCGTTTCATCTTCGTTCAATCTTTCCTATTGCAATATATTCTTACTAAATCAAATAAGAAATTTCGCGTCAGTAATCATTAGCTAAATACCGATAAAACAATTGTACGTGAAATACCTAAATTCCTGCTCACTTTCATTGCACATATATTTATGTACTTATTATAAACAAATTGTATTATAATATTAATGTACACCGTTCTGAAGAACCAAAGATTTTTCTTTTACGTATTCAATGACTTGTAAGAAAAAGAAAGTGGTTATTGTGAGACATTAATTGCCGTAGCGTATTGAATTAAAATCCAAAAGACAATTGTATTAGAAATTTACAATTAATTCGTTAACTTTTATTTCAGAACAGAGAATTGCAAATAATGCGACGCCTCGAACATTGCAACATCGTCAAACTAAAGTATTTCTTTTACTCTAGTGGTGATAAGGTAACTTTTATTTACTTAACATTTTCGTTACTTATTTTATTATACTTATATTTATTATATTTATTATCATATCATAATAAGTAGATATATAATTTACTTATTTATAATTATTAATGTAATTTTTTTTTTTTTTTTTTTTTTTTTTTTTTTTTTTTTTTTTTTTTACGATCACTAAATAGCGATTATAATAAAAATATATGTATAAATAATGTTAAAAAAATTTCTCTATAATGAAACACTAAACTACCCATAGAGACAGAAATGATAAATTTAAACATTTTTGATTAACTAAAAATACATTGCTTTATTATATATTATGTATATCGCTTGATTAATAGATATTGAATTAGTATAAAAATGAAAAATATTACTATACACACACATATAATACAATGTTATAATTAAGTGTAACAAGAATTAATTTTACTATTAGAAAGCTTTATAATGACTTGTTTTAAGTTTATTTTTGGAAGAAATATTAAACAATTTTCATTATGGAGTATGCATATAATTGATAATGATGTTTGAATTTCAAGAAAATAATATAAATTTTATCCTCACCATGAGGAGACAATTAATTTTTATTCGACCGTATAGCAATAATAAATAGCCAGTCAGCATAAATGCACGAATATAAATATGAACATAAGAATAAGATTGAGATTTATCTCTTCATTCAATAATAAGTGTTTATAACTTTTGAAATTTAATGGATGCGTCATTATTGTGTTATTTTGTAGAACTTCTTAAATGCGACTAATCCAGTTTTTCATGTGGACGTAAGTTGAAGCGTACGTACAGTAGTTGTAAAATAATCCTTTGACGGAGTTTTTAGGCAGTCACGCTTCCGCGGTAGAAAAAGTGCAATATAACTATATAAATGACGAAAAAATAAATGAGTTATAAAAATGACATATTAAATAGAAAGAAGTTTTTCAAAGAAAAAAGAAATAAATAAATAAATAAATAAACAATAAGCTATTAAATTATGCATTTAGTGACTAAAGCTGCTTGGCTAGTTATAAAAATTGTTCTTCTTTAGTACGCTAAACTTTTGCAATCCTAAGATTTATTAAACTAAAATTTTCATTTCAATTTGCCCTCGTGTATTATTATTAAATAGTTATTTTATAATATTTACTTATCGACTTACTTAATTCTTAGTGTATTTTCTAAAAATTTATAACATAAAAATTGATACTGTCCAGATTAATATCAGAGACGATTCGTTTCTGTATTGTTAGTAAATATATCGATTATACACAAATGTATTTATGTATATATATAGTTACTTTTATTAAATTCAAGTAAAACAATGTTTTAAACAATACGTTATTTATGTCTTTTAATTCTTAGATTAAAATTAGGCTTAAAAAATTTTAATGTTATAAATACATAATTAAATCGATATAAATATCAATAAAGTAACAAATAAAGTAAATAAATTATAGATGTAGCAAATGAACGATAAATAATTGTTGTAATGTAAAATTATATAATAAACTTGTAGAATTTGCTAGAATTGTGTACAAAATTCGACTGTTTACTCATCCGATCGTATAACGCAGTGTATTCATAGATCCTTTATGCAAAATTGTTATCATGTAAATGTATGAATTTCTCTGTGATCGATATTAACAACTTTTTTATGCATAAAAAAGAAAAAAAGAAGAAAAAAAAGAAATAGACAAAAACACAAAAAGTTAAAAAAAAAGAAAAAGAAAAAAGAAAAAAAAATTCTCTATATAATATCTGCGATATACATTCATGCTCTAATTAATTATTCTCAGAATTTCTTCAATGATGCCTTTATCGAATGTTTACAGAAGGATGAAGTTTATCTCAATCTAGTTCTGGAATACGTCCCCGAAACCGTGTATAAAGTTGCTCGACACTACAGCAAGAGCAAGCAAACGATACCAATCAGCTTCATTAAGGTAAAAACAAAGTCTCTCGTTAAAGAAAGCAGTATTTTTCACTTAAGTATCTATCGATAAAGAATAGAGTTTTTTTTTCTTCCTTTGTCATCGTTTTTGAATCGTAATAGAATGTACGACGACGGCGTATCTCACCGATGACAATAAATAATGATAATTGTTGTGAATACCATTGTAAACGGTAAGTTAACACAAAGTGCCAATTTGTTAATTTGAATTTACTTAATAAGGAAGCACATTTGATAACCGCCCAAGAGCAACTTACAATATTATAATTGCAAATCGTATCTTTTCATATTTAAGACAATTGATTTATTCATATACCGTGTCGACGGTCGTTACGTCGTCACATCGCTTCGGATGGGGCTATTAGAGAGAAGAAAAACAATTGACGTGATCGTAACGATTGACAATGCACTTTCACATTTCTTACAGCTATACATGTACCAGCTTTTCCGATCACTGGCATATATCCACTCGTTAGGGATTTGTCACAGAGACATAAAGCCGCAAAATCTACTTCTCGACCCGGAGACTGGGATACTGAAGCTGTGCGATTTCGGCTCGGCTAAACACCTCGTCAAAGGCGAGCCAAATGTCGCTTATATATGCAGCCGCTATTATCGTGCCCCCGAACTCATCTTTGGCGCTATTGATTACACCACGAAAATTGGTTAGTCGACGGTTAAGCATCTCTTATATTGGGTATTTTATAATCGAGCAAACGGGATCAAAATGTATAATGGCATTAGTATGTTTTGTTCCGTCAAGTGCCTCCTGTGAATATTAGAACTGCAATTTTCATCAGAAAGTAAATAAAATCATCTGAATTCGTAAAGCCACTTGTTTTACGTAGCTTTACAAAACTATATTGACATTTATTGCATCGATTTAACGTGATTTGCACATTATAATATAAATAGGAATCGTAAGAGTGGGGTAAATATTTTTATTTACTATCCATTTACACTTCTTTCGCTCTGCTCGTAGTAAAAAGGCGTAATTTTATGCTGAAATTTCAATTTATGTAAATAAAATTTTAAACGTTTATTTGAATGATATGAAAGAGAGTTAAAATAAATAAAATAAAAAAAAAATAAATAAAAAATAAAAAATAAAAAAAATAAAAATAAAAAATTAAAAAATCCTAGCATGACAATGTTTTACAAATCCTTGTTCTTTGCAGATGTATGGAGCGCCGGCTGCGTTCTGGCAGAACTTCTCCTAGGACAGCCTATTTTTCCTGGGGATAGTGGTGTGGATCAATTAGTCGAGATAATCAAGGTTCTCGGTACACCGACACGTGAACAGATTCGCGAAATGAATCCTAACTACACCGAATTCAAATTCCCACAAATTAGGTCTCATCCTTGGCAAAAGGTAAAGAGATTTCATAAAAATTATGAAATTAAGAATGAATTTTTCTCAACTACAGACAGGCCGACGTTCAATTGTCCGAGGTCATTTGTCATTACCATTTATTTATTTTTGGCTCGTTAATCTCCCCTTCGTTATTTATTTTAATCATAGTTCAAACGCTATTTATATTTTATATAACTTTTAATGTGACTAAATCCTGTTTATATTAAATGTTTTATAAAATTATTCAAATACATTAAGTCGCGTTTTATCATCACATTATAATATATCCGAGTGAGTCGAGGCACTTAAAATAATACCATTACAATGGTATTACGTTTACGTCTAATTTTTCACTTTCAACGGTAAAGTAAAACCTTTAACACAACAACGACAATGTAAATCCAAATTGTACAAAAAATACTTTATATAAATAAGCTCGTATTAATAGCAGAAAAATTAGAATAGACATGCAAGAGACGTTACTAATAGGCAAATTTATTATCCTTAAAGTTAGATAAATAAGTAAAGACTAACAATCAAGCCATCCCCGTTATTTATATGTATCAACGTCACGTATTACTCATGGTTTGCAGTTTATGCTTCAACGAATGAGCTTGCCAAAATGTTCCACCGAGCACCAAAAGATTAGAGTAAGTGGTGACAAAAATTTTGGAACGTGTTTATGTGGCTGCCACACTATACGTTTTTCTATTTGTTGTTTTTTCTCTCTCTCTCTCTCTCTCTCTCTCTCTCTCTCTCTCTCTCTCTCTATCTATCTATCTATCTATCTGCCAGCTCGGATACACACTAACAAAGCCAAATGAGTCACAAATTTGTGAATATCACTGTAAAACAATCTGCCTTACGTTTCCTTCAATCTTGAAAATGAGATATAATAAGCGTGATTGTTTAACTATTATAATTATATATACAAATTTGATAATAGACAAATTATCGGATATTCATTATTTAAATATGAATTTAAATGACCGTTTAATTATATCGCGTTACGTTATTGTGTAATATCGGTGATTTAATGAAAAATTCAAATAACAGATGACGATGATGGGCCCCGTTGTAAATGTCACTTCACAATTATATTCAATCGTATAATTCAGCTATTTGAAATGTATTTTGAATGCTATTACGGCGTAGAAAATTTATATTTCTTATAAATTTACATACGACTTCAGTATTAAATTGTCTCTTTACATTTTTATCCCCGCTTGTAAAATATTTCATTATAATATTGAAAATACAGTTATTTCTCATTCTCAAAGACATAACGTTATTGCACAAAACCAGCAAAGCTAAAGAAATTCAGGTAAAACAACTTCATCGTAAATCTACGTTCAATTTAGTAAATTAATCAATTAAACTTGTAATAAAATTAATGATATCCTTTTATATTTTTACAGTGATTTCACAGTTTGATATAGCCAATGAAAAGTAAAATACTTTACTAGGGTGCGGGTATTAATGCATCGATTCGTAAAGATTTTTAAAAATTAAATATATTAAAAATCATGCATATAAACATTATATGTCATTTAATGATATAAAATGTTTCAATGTTACTTATAAAGACAAAATTAGTTTTTCAAATATTCGAGGAAAGAATTTAAATCTTAGAAAATTCAAATGACTTTATGATCCTTCGTTTTATTCAAATTATATACAAGTGTGGGACATTTTCGTAATATAATTTTTTCTCAAATTTATTGCTAAACTACAAACATTGTTCATGAAAGTTGAAGTTCGGAATACTTATACGATTATTAATAGTATATTCAAATGAGAATATTCGAGAATATTTCAAACTTTTAACACATTACAAATTACTGCTAAAACCAATATTTTCTTCCATGATCATTTGCGGCAGATCTAACATTACTAACATAGTTAATCCAACATTGCAAATGTCTTGAATAAATAAATACATCACTTACTTTAATCTTGCGGTGCTCCTTGTTTCGAAGACACGCGATTCGAATAAGGATTCTAATGAAATTATTGTTCAAATTTTATATAAACATTGTATCAACTTACCAAGCATCATTTTTCGACTTTTTAAATGTTATCATATAACAATATCTCATCAGACACAAAGCTAAAAACATCATTCATAACGATTTCTCATGATTCAAAAACTTGTAATTTTTATAAGACTATGCTTAACTGTTAATGTTGTCTGTGATAAATGCCATTGTTTTTTCATTTTTTTTTTTTTTTTTTTTTTTTTATATATATTTTTCATAAATAACATAACTTATACAAAATTCAGGCGTATTTATACTAAACATTTTTTTCTCAACAACTTTGGTGTGCATATATTAGGGTCTAACTGGAATAATTCATAACAATAATAAATACATATAATATTGTATAAATAATATGAATAAGTTAATTTCACTATGATTGTTCTTTTAATAAATGCATCGATAATGTTGGAAATATTTTCTGTCCTTCATTTAATAATGAAATAATTATAATAAAATGTTTATAATTATTGACTTTCTCATTTACATACACACAATTGGTCATTCTTTAATGCACAAAAATAATATCAATTCCAAAGATTATTCATTGCAAATAAATTACAAGTTAATTAAATATTATATGACATTTATATATTTACACAAAATTAGTTAAAGATTTCGTTTCACCTTATATTTCTATTATTATTATTATTATTATTATTATTATTATTATTATTATTATTATTATTATTATTATTATTACGTTTATATATGATGCATTGTTTTTTAAGCAAATTATCGTCATATTTATAAATATACTGAATAAATATTTAAATTCAACGTTTGTTTACCTACGAAAACCAAAAATGTTTATATATATAAATATATAAAAATCGTTCAAATTTAGTCCAATAAAATAACCAAAATTCATTAATAATTAATTATGAAATGAGTATTGGCCATAAAATTTATTTCTCAATCATCGATTATAATAAATTGTACGTTATTGGTATATATTCATTGGTAAAAATTCCTGTTGTTAATTGAAAACTTGTCAAGTTGAAATTTAAACTTAATAGTTCCATTGTGCTTACGTATGCTAAGCTTACAAATAAAACTTCAAAATAAAAAGTCATGGTGAAAATATACATTTATTTGTATTTTATTCTATATATTATGTAGTATTAAAACGAAGTGATAAAATAAAAATATTAATAAGATAATTCATAAATCGACACTATTATAAATCAATCGTTTGTTATTTGAAATTTGTTCAATTGAATGCATTTAATATATTTATTTAATGAGTCACTTTTTTTTAACATTTATTGCAATGAAAAAAAAATTTCAAATTTTTTTTTTTTTATTTTTTTTTTATTTTTTTATTTTTTTTTTTTTTTTTTTCAATTAAATACAAAGCAAAAAGTATAAATTGTCAAGTTAATTTTACAATATTAATATAACTAATTTGAATTTCAAATAAGAAAAATATGTAGCCATATTTCATTTAAAATATATACTTACATTGATAAAAATTATTACGAAATGATATATTCATTTGATGATTCTAATATGCCGATGATCTATCATTGCAGCCATTGTGAAAAATCATTATTGTCATGAAATGTGTAAAAGTAGCAAAAAAATTAATTAGCCATATAATTTTAAAGTTGTAAGGTGAAATTTATGGATAATTATAGTGTTATTATGAGCAGGAGAATGTCGATACGTTGAGATAAACAATCTGAAACTTGTAACTTGCATTATCTAGTTTGAAAATTAACATTATTTTAACAATCATATTGTATTATTTTGTACATTCTCTTAATGGTGGTTTTGTAAGAAAGTGACAGTAAAGTATCTCGAGTTTTGAAATGATTAAATGGTAAACGGTAATGTACACTCGATGCGGTAAACAAAACATACGTATAAAAGGCAAAAAAGAGAAAGCAGGTGAGGTCCAATTGTATTTAAAAGTGAATGCGTTCGAAAGTCATGAAAGCCCGTGTTGACTTGACACTCGGACAGTCGGTATAATTGCCAATCGTTTCATAAAATAATCTTAATCTAATACAACACAACGAAGTGCCAACTAGAAAAAACAAATACTTCCCTCGTACGTCTCAAAGCCCACTGGACTGACGATCGCATCTGTTGTCTCGCCTCCGGCGCTTAGGTATTCAGGGCGCGCACGCCCCCGGAAGCGATGGACCTCGTGGCGAAGCTCCTGGAGTACACGCCGTCGCAGCGCGCGACGCCCCTCGGTGCCTGCGTCCACAATTTCTTCGACGAGCTGCGCGAACCCGGCATGAGGCTGCCCAACGGACGGGAGCTGCCGCCCCTTTTCAATTTCACCGAGCACGAGCTGAGGATCCAACCGATCTTCAATAACATGCTTCGGCCCAAGTACAGCCAGCAGTCGGGTAAAGGCGCCCAATCAACTTCGGCGACGAGCGCCACCGGGACCGACGTTAACCCCGCGAGCGGACTCGCGGTCCCCGGGACCCAGCAGGCCACGGGCAGTAGCGTCGGTGAGGAGGCCGAGGCGCAGGTCAGCGCTGCCCAACTACCCGACGCCCAGCAGAGCGCCGACTCCAGCCAATCGAACATGGCTTAGAACGGGTGTGTCTTTCAACCCTCCACCACCTCTACATTCATACATTACCACCATTGGCTTCCTTCGCCCCTCGGTCCTCCCACATTCAATCCAATAATTCAAGGACTTATTGTGCTGAACGCGATGTAGACGAGAGTTATTGGGATTAACGATAGTTCAGCCTAATTGAACGGCGAAATTGATCGTCGAGCGATTTAAGACTTAAGTAGAAGCTTTTAAGTTCGATCGGTGCCCACTTAACTACTCATCACTTATCACAGGCTCGATACTATGCAAATATAAGGAAAGAAAGAAGGAAAGAAATGAACGAAAAGGAACAGATTTTGCTTTTTCATGACATCAAAAAATTATAAATATACTCATGATGTTGATTATGTATAAAAATGCCCAAGCACTTAAAGTTTTGTCTCTCATTCTTGACTGTCAATTTTTAATTTAGATGAGAAATTTTAAACAACAATATCTTATCCTCGTAGTAACATCGTGTCTATCTATTTTAAATACTTATGGTTATAATACCAAAGGCACTAATTATAATATTACTTTTCCAATCAATCCGCACGAATGTCTTATGATTATGTAAATTCCATAACGATCGTTAGTGTCAAACTTTAATTGACAAATTGTGATTCGGTATACATTATTCCATGGTGTCTATAATTACAATTTATATACTTATAGTGGACAATGATTTAGCTAAAATTAATATTGCGACAATAAGTATTTAATTATTGGATTAAGCAATTATAAGAAAAACATTATTTTAATAAAATTGTCGAAAATGTTTTAAATATTGTTTTCCATTGTTTTCAGGTTTGTGCTTTATGGAGAATCGGCTTCTTTTTCTCGTCTTTCTTTCTATTTGATTCTTAATTCATTTTATTTTTAAAACAAACGAATAAGCAAAGAAAAGCAGTTTATATATATATATAAAAAGAACAAACGATAAAGATCGTTATAAAAGAAAGAGAGAAAGAGGAAACACGTCTTGTGTACCAGTCTGCACATTTCTGAAGTCGTTATAAACTTTTCGACGGACTAGCATTATTCGTCTACGACAACAATTTCCTTCCCATTGCCGAAGGTTTGACAACGTCACATGCATCGTCACTAACAAGATTTTCACTCGAAAGATCATATAGCGAAAAATGATGGAGAGGGAGCGAGAGATAGATTGATAGATAGATAGATAGATAGATAGATTGATAGAGAGAGAGAGAGAGAGAGAGAGAGAGAGAGAGAGTGCGCGTGCATTTGTGCGTGAGAGAGAGAGAGAGAGAGAGAGTGCGTGCGAGTGCGAGCGGGCGCGTGCCTGTGCGTGCGCGCGCGCGATTGTAAGTGTGTGAAAGTGAGAGGGTTGTTTTAAAGGCTTTGAAATATAAGCAGAATAACATTGTAAGCGGACGTAAAGTATAAAATAGTAATGAAATACAACTAACCGCGATCATTGATCAATAAATCAAGAAAATAACAACAAAATTTATGAATGAATGCTCGGAGGGACGTTCAGTGATAGAAGGGAGGAAGTGATTGAATGAACGAGAGACACACAGAGAGAGAGAGAGAGAGAGAGAGAGAGAGAGAGAGAGAGAGAGAATACGCAAAAAAAATTTTTCGAGACGAGGACGTCTGCAATTAAAAAAATATTAGATACGACAATGACATCTTCGAAATCCTTTCCAATAAAATGAAAACATAAAATCTTGTATCAGATTAGCTAATAACTGAACGAAGCTGGTTGTCGACTAGCGTGTGGTCGAATCTTTTGTATTGTACATATAGAAAGCGCTCTAATAATGATTTGTGAAAAGAAGTAGTTAAGTAAATGAAAAAATAGAATGAATTCTACAAAGATCTTACATCGGTATATATATTATATATAATAAAAAGAAATAAACGATAAAAGAGAGAACGAGGAAAATAGCCCACCTCGCGAGGGACGAAAGCGACGTTAATAGTTATGATAATATAACAGAACTAAAGACATAATATACTCTTTTGTGTGCGTGTGTGCGTGTGCGCGCTTGTGTACGTGAGAGAAGTTGTGTAATAACGTTTAATAGAAGAAAAGACTCGCGTTTTATCTTGAATTTATCAAGAACCCTCCGGACACACTTTTCTTTTCTATCTACCTTTCCTTCTTTGACGCACATGCATATACTTACGATTCGCTATGTTGAGACGTGAACAACAACAACAATAAAAACATATAAGGGAAAGAAGAAGAAAAGAAGGCGTGCACTTGGTTTTCTTAGCTATTGTTTTATTCAAGACACTTTTTTCAAAGTCACGAGCTAATTTCTCAATAACTCAAGAATCTCTGAATTAAGAAAGAAAATGGATAAAAGGCTTTTTAAAAGCTATTTTGCCTTATTCCTTTCTTCAATGAGAAATGAAATCCTTCATATATCGACTAAAGTATATGCAAGAAACACAGCCAACTTTTCGTATATCTTCTATGGCTCCTCATTCACTCTGGTTTTCGCGTTTCACTCTATAAGTTTTAAAAAATTTTATGCTAATCAATGCTGCAATTCAATCAGTCCATAAAGTCAATAATAATTTGAATGAAAAAATTTGCTCATTACTAATGTCACTTACTTTATTTAACCGTATGAAATAAACAATTGAAATTACGATTTTATCCTAAATAATAATTATTGTTTGTATATGTACAGATCCTAACGGAAGCATCCAACAATGTAATTAAAAGACATTCGACATGAAAAACTTCTATCCCATTTACGTCTTCCTAAGCAAAGGTTTTATTATAATATAAAAATTAATTGTTATTTATGAGGAAACTAATTTTCTCTTTCTTGATTTTTAATACCCGATTTTTTTTTTTTTTTTCTCTCTCTCTTTCTTTCGATATTTAAAAGTAAATTTAACAGTTTGTAAGAATTGCGAAAATCAAGAGTACTGTTCAATCAGGTACAATTTACTTGCGATTAACAAACGCTTTTTAATTGGACGAAACTCGCGTGAGTGATTGTTTTTAATCTTTTATGTCTTGACTTATCTAAGACGTACGCTCAGAGTTGACATTCATCTGCCGTCGGTCTTATAATATGTTTTTTAAATTCTTTTCTTCTTTCGTCGTTTGAACAATTAAAATCTGTAAAGAAACTAAGCGAAGTCGAATGTATGAGTATATACTTAATATTTTTTTGTTCCAGTTGTAAATGGATTTTTTTCTGCACAGCACATGCTCTTTGATACTTGATGTGATTATTGTTTTTTTTTTTTGTTTTTTTTTTTTTTTTTTTTTTGTTTTTTTTTTTTTTAAATTGAAATCATTTGATTATAATAAAAAGAAAGCCCTTTTTAAAATTGTTGTCATTTTTACTCTATATCAGTACAATTCGTCGAGGTTCCAAAATCGTCTCGATTGCAGAATCTAATCAAATAAAAGGGCAAAAAGACAAAGACCGGTTGATCATTTTTTACTATCGATTTTGTAATTTTATAAAAGAATATTTGGTCGATAAAAATATACTTTTTCTTTCAAATCTAAAGGTTATTAAAAAAATTAATCAGCAAATTATACACTCGTTTCCTTTATATATATAAAAGAAAAAAGAAAAAAGAAAGCAAAATCACAAAGCTTTTAATATTTGTGTATTTGCATATAATACTTGTGTGCCCATATCTCTATATATGTGTATATATATATGCTTCATCTTATAAATGGATAATGTATTAGACCTTCCTTTCCTTGATCCCAACATTTTAAATTTGAAATCAACCTCCGACTAGTAGTGATTAAAAAAATTATCTAGGAAAACAATATTTTGAATGATTAAGTATGTAAGAAATCAATTTTTGAAATAGAGAGGAAAAATTCATCAACAAAAAAAAAAAAAATAAAGCTTTATCGTATGAGTAATGAAACTTTTGTCTCTGTTGACTGCCCAATACACGCTTACATATCACAAATTCATAAGTGGCTGATGCAGCTTAACGAAGCAATATAGTTCCTTCTTTTGATGTGGGACAGTTGTCTATTGCACTATACAATGAGAACTTCGGGGGATGCGTGTTTAGAACGGAGACAAAATGTTGTTAATAGAATGCGTCTGAATGTTTACGTTAGTGTGTGTTTTTATTTTTTTTTTTATTATTTTTTTTTTTTTTTTTTTTTTTTTTTTGTAAATTTTATTCTCATCGACATCATAGTTGTATTATGTTTTTATAATTGAAATTTTTACGATGCAAATATTATTAATATTCGATCTAAAATGTTGTCGCTCTTTCTATTTTTAATACTATTATTATTGTCATTTTTATAATTATTATCAATGATTCGATGAAAAGTATCTTCCTTTTCTTGTCTTATTGGTTTAATGTACACTTCCTATTTATGATTTTTTTTTCTTTTCAAAACTTAAGATTATTAAAATTCAGATGTTTCGATTCGATTTATTATTTTTATTATTTATTTGAAACATCAATATGTTAAAATGAATTCACGGTGAAGATTCGATCTAAACTTTCTTTAAAAAAATACTGAAATTTCATTGTTCTTTGATCTTGTTATGTTAATAAAATAAAAATTCGTTAAAATAATTTGAAAGTATACTTGAAATTTACTATTGAATCATTGTTAAAATAATTATACGTAATATAAGAAAATAGATTGTTAAAATTGATAATAACGTTTTTAATAAATTTAAATACAGCAGAAAAACATACGTTTACTTAAATTTAAAACAGTTTCCAATAATATTGATGAAAGACGAAATAAATAAAAATATCTGCAAGGTTTGACGGGTTTGATTATTAACTTGTAGGCCTACCGCAATACATCTCTTCAACATGTTCTAATTGTTCGTGTTTTTTTTTTTTTTTTTTTTTTTTTTTTTTTTTTTTTTTTGTTATTGTAATTTCAGCTAACAAAAAAAATACACATGTATATGGAATATGCAATACACAAATTTAATAAAGACATCAATTAAATAAAGATCAATGTAAAAGAAGTAAATTAATGTACTAAGAAGCAACATTCCGTAAATCTATTATTTTCTTTATTATTATTTGTATTCTTCCTTTCTATCATTATTATTATTATTATTATTATTAATATTATTATTATTATTATTACTATTACTATTATTATTACTACTACTACTATTACTACTACTACTACTGCTACTACTGCTACTGCTACTACTACTACTATTACTATTATTATGAGTATCATTATCATTATTCTCATTATTCTCATTATTATTATTATTATTATTATTATTATTAGAATAAATCAAATAGACACATTAGTAGCTTCATGAGAAAAAAAATTACAAAAATCTATTGCAAATGAAACAGAACACGATGAGTGAATGATTATATGTCCGTGAAAGAAAAAAGAAATTGTTGAACTACTACGAGCGCCTTTTATAATGAAGAATTTGCATGACAACAAAAGCAACACCTCGTGAGTGAGTGAGTGAGTGTGCGTGCGTGCGTGCGTGCGTGCGTGCGTGCGTGCGTGCGTGTGCGTGCGCGTGTGTGTATATAAGAAATAAAACGGATATAAGAGGAAAAAAGGGTCACCTGATTTATAACAATTACTCGAAATTTAATGTTTTCTTGCCTATAGAAATGTACGATCTGCTTGGAGAAAGAGGGAAAAAGCTTTAAGGAACACCTTGCTTATAAGCGTGGGCGACATTAGGCAAAACATTAGAAAGCGCCTAGACTCTCTTGCATAGCGTTTACGTAGTAGCTAAGAAATACAAACTGAATTATTATATATAAATATATATACATAAAAAAAGAAATTGATAATATTGTCGTTCTCTCTCACAAGAAAACCGAGTACACAGTCGATTTTATATAGCTCGATTTGCGTCCCTATACATTGTAAAAAAAATAAATGCAGAAATAAATAAATACTTAATTACAGAGTAATCAGTGCAAAGAGTAAAGATGTGAATTGAATAAGCAAACCTAATAAAAAAAATAAAATATAGTGCTCGAATGATTGTAAGATAAAAAAAAAAAATGAATTTTCAGTGTGTTGATAGTATATTATATTACCTCTACATTCGAACATTCGAAGAGAAGAATTCAGTAACAAGCAAACGAGAGAAATGGAAACGTAAGAATAAGGATTTTGTCTAATTTGTACAGCGTAGCAAAGTTCGTAACTGTTTTTTGAAGTTTTTAAATCGTCTTAGCTCTGTAAATCTTAAGAAGAACGGCTTCATAGATATATAATCATCACCTTGTTACTTGGTTTTATAAAGAGATGACAATTGATCTATTTGCGACTGAGGAATATAAAGAAGGAAGGGAAAAGGAATGGAATTTCAAACCAATATCGAAGTTAGTTGACTATGCGTGCAATTCAAAGGACAACTGCATCTACGTTAGATTTATTTTTCTTAATTACTTTCTCTTTCGGAAAATAATTAAATAGAAAATTTAAGAGAACCCGAGCGAGTTGAGCAAACCACGCTAGTTGTCGGGGTGGGAGGTAATCTTATTGTAGAAGTAAACCTATGTAAAATACCGAAAGTCTACGTATAAATAAATGTGCGCGCGCGTGTGTGTGTGTGTGTGTGTGTGTGCGCGTGCGTGTGTGTGCGTGCGTATGCGTACGTGCGTGCGTGCATGCGTGTACGTGTATGAACATGAATATGAATATACATACATACATACATATATATATATATATATATATATATATATACTTAATTTTAATAATTAAGATTATCAATAATTCAGAATAAAACGATTCTGCTGTTGTGTAAAAGAAAAAGTGGAATAATCATAATAAAATACACATAAAGCATAAAGTAAATTAAAATGAATAATAATAATAGTAAATCGAAATTGCGTAATTTGTTATTATATGCCACTACGACACACAGTCACGCTAATATCATTTTTCCCATTTATTCTACTCTGCATAAAATTATTATTAAAAAATTAAAAAATTAAAAAAAAAAAAGAATAATTAAAAAAATTAATAAATAAATAAGAATGAGCTTCGCAGCAAACCATTTTGAATCGAGCGCATGAATATTGAGAGAAACCGTTTCACTCGCTCCACTTTTCATTCACATTTCACAATGTTCATAATCAAATGGACAAAAAAAGAATTAAACCAAGATTTGAAAAATACACCTTTAACTTGCCGTAATCCCATGTTTTTCGTAAATGTTAATAATTTTATATTGTGCTTTATTTAATGATATTTTATTAAAATAAAATACGCGAAGCATTAAATTGGAGATATACAATAACAAGTTATTTTAAATATAATAATTAAATAGAGCATAAAACTTAAGTTATGCCAATACTGTTTAATGTATATATTAGGATAATATAATAAGAAAATGATTTATTTTTACTTGTGTAATGAAAAATAAAATTTAAAAATTTGCCTGTAAATAAACGAAACCATAAATTAACATTAAAATTACCACATCGAATTAACACGCAATTTTAGCGATTTGAACATTTTTATGTACATATTTTCTTGCAAGTTGATGTTCGAAAACATTATTTAACTAAAATGTTTTAGCTTTATATATTATTTCATTTCAATGAAACATTAACATTTATAAGAATCATGACTGATGTTTTAAAGCTGTATTTTTCAAAATCGCTTACGTATGTCCGTTCTCTGCTTTCATGTTTCGACATAAGTCTAGACGACGAAGAATGGCGATAAATGTAATAATTGTTTACAATATGGGTATAATTATCGATTATCGATTTACAATAATGATAATAATAAAATTGAAAAAAAAAAAATAATAATAAATAAATAAATAATAAAAAAAAATAATAATAATAAAATAGTGACGATATTGCGTATGTGTATAATTTAATCTGTGAAAAAGTGTGCCTGGGTGAATGCGTGAGCGAAATGAAAGAGGAAAGAGAAAATAAAGCTTGTTAAATGGGTGCATATACTTGTAGATAAATGTAAACGACGGCGACAATTTCATTGTTTAGTGCACCGCATGCAAAAATTAGCGACTACTGCACTGATACTATGAAAAACAAAGTAATAAGTAAAAAATGTTCTCTTGCTTCGAATGAACATTCGAGTGTCGAGTCTTTACAATGTACCGTTCAACCGAGTTTTCATTTTTAATTTTTTGTAATGTATAATTGCGATGTTTTTAATTTTAGTGATGCCTATATACTATTAACAAATAAAATTAAATGAATAATCTACCGAAATTGTTTTGAGTGTTCTTTATTTTTTATCTTTTATGTAAAATTATACAAGTAAATTGTGTATTATAAACATTAAGACGATTAAACATTTTGTGAAGACTCATCAACTGATTGTTTATTTAGGTTTACATTTCTGTCAACGGTGCCCACTAATGTAATCTTCAATTTTCTTGTAACGAATCCTTGTACTTTTCTTTCAAGCTTCGCCTTGTTTTTTTTTTTCGTTTACTTCTTTTTTTTTTTTTTTTTTTTTTTTTTTTTTTTTTTTTTTTTTTTTTTTTTTTTTTTTTTTTAAATTATTTATTCTTTTCTTTTTCTTTTTTTTTCCTCTTCATTAATATACTAAAATTTCAGTTATATATTTAATTAATTTACGATTGAAAAATTTATAAGATATTAATTATGTGATACATAAAAAAGAAAAAAAAAAGAAAAAAAAAAAAAAGAAAAAGAAGGAATTATCGTGGCATAAATAATACATTTTTAAGATAGAACAAAGTAATCAGTAGTGCTAAGCATTTTATATTCAACCTTTGCACATACGAGACAGATCACGTGGGGAAAATTAATTTATACAGGGACTCTACATTAAATAATTGGACTACGAAAATTTAATTTCTTTATTTTTATATACAACGTATATAACAATATATGATAACATTGTTATATGCATTAAATGTATATATATATATATATATATATATATATATATATATATATATTGGATTACTGAAAACAATGTATGAAATGTAAACTCTATTTTATACAATATATATATTTTAGTATTTTAAAGTTAAATATATAGATTAATATTTTTTTAATCCTTTTATTTCTTTTTTTTTTTTTTTTTTTTTTTTTTTTTTTTTTTTTTTTTTTTTTTTCTCTTTTTTTTCTTTTATATAGTATTATAATATTAATTAGTTTATTTGACACAAGGTTTATTCGATAAATTACAAACTCAATGTTTATATAAATATTTCAAGTTATTTAAATTACAGGAGATAATTGTAAGTGTAAATAAATTTCTCAACTAATTTAGTTGAGTAAAAACATTTCTAATATTTAAAAATTAATGTTTTAATTGCTTTTGAATCGTAAATAAGCTAAAATAAAATTTGTATTTAAAAACGGGTAAAAATGTAAATTATTGAAGAAAATCATTAAACTCTAAGAAACTTTTTTTTTAATTAATACAAATTTTTGTTGTCTAACTTTGTAAATATCCAATGACAACAACCAATCAACGTTGTAAAATTTTAATAAAAACATTAAATGCCATTCTATCTGTAGGACGACAGTTTACTAAGAAATAATCAAGGGACAATTTATACATATTCATGAAAAGATACATGAAAAGATTTTAAATATCACACGTAATTAAACATTGATTTATATGAAGAGGAGAGAGAGAGAGAGAGAGAGAGATGTCACTTCGTATAATCCTATTAATTGTTAGTTATAATCCTGAGTATCCTAAATTGCCTTAAAATACTGTCCTTTAATAATTATATCCTTTCGATAATTAATCGAAAGATTAAATAAAAATTATCGCTAGCTTTGAAAGAAAAAACAAAAAAAAAAAAAAACTATTATTGACGATTATAAAAACTTTATTCTCTGTATTTTCGCTTTAATTGCATTGGTTATGATTATTATGTACGTTAAATATATTTTAACGATAAATCTTCTTTTCTCCTCTCTTTGAACCGCGAATCCATTAGTTTAATTGACAAGTAACTTGGATATTTAATACTAAAAAGCAATATTCGTAAAAAAAAAAAAAAAAAAAAAAAAAAAAAAAAAAACAAGATGGTAGTTTACGATGCTCAGGTTTGTTTATTAAAAAAAAAAAATAATAAATAAATAAAAAGAAACATTTTTCTAATAGCAATCGATTTTGCATTAATATACAAAGACGCTCGCGTGTATAAAATATGTAAAAAAAAAATAATGAAAGAGAAAAGAAGGAAGAAAAAGAAAAAAACGAAGAAAAAAAATCGAATAAATAAGTAAATAAATAAATAATTATGTGCACGCGAATTTAATTCTTCTAATATTCTTCTATATTATATAGAGACGAAAGTAGGGTTGATTTTCATACTATTTTAAATCGTATTAATATTGTCGAACTATTAAATTAATTATTTTGTAATTATTTAATATATTCAATATTATCATCAGGATAATAATGTATTTATAAAGTATTCCTTACCCTCACATATTTACGAATGAAATAGCAATCATACAAATAATGGAATATTATATTCTGCTAAAAAAAAAAAAAAAAAAATATCTAAGAATCCTTTATAATGATAACGATGTAGTTAGTTATAAATGTTTAATTCGACGAGATTCGAAGAAAGGAAAATGAAGGGTTTATGATTTATGATAATTGTTATTGAGTTGAATAAGAATACAAAATTATTATACTATGAAGTTCAATTATTTTCTTTCTCACAGACCAATAAATAAGAAGTTGAATAAAAATTGTATATGTGCATTGAGGATTGATTGAAAAGAAATAGACGAAATCAGAATCATAATGAGCAATGGATAATCGTATAATTTGCATTATTATCGAATATAAGTATTGTCAAAACAAATACTACCAGAGCACACTAAACGTATTACATAGTCGACGCAATTACCATACACAATTAATCGTGAGCATTTAGATCGGAAAAATTTTTTTTAACTATCTAAGTTTAAGATATAAGCGTAATTCGAGAAATGGAGAGTTAAAAGAAATTATGTTTAAATGAATTAAAAACGCCAGCTTCTGTTTTCATATCTTGTATTTGGAATTTCATACACATGGTTGGTTGAACAAAAGTAAAAATGACGAGTAATATTGTATGTTTGAGGAAAGATAATGCGTTTATAAAATGAGAGAGAACAAGCAACAATTAATGTAAAGACAACAATAAGAGAAGTAAATCGTTTAGAAACAATAGAAAATTAACGCTGAAGTAATAAAATGATAACTGCAATATATATATATATATATATATATATATATATATATATATATATATATATATATATTGCAGTTATCATTTTATTACGTAGTATACTATTGAATGTATTAAAGAGAGAATTGATCGTGATACTTGCGCACGTGTGGTCGCATTTTATGATCTATTACTGTACATTTTTGTGGTTTATTTAACAATAAAATATTAAAAATAACTTTGTTTCCATCTACTACTTTGTCCCATATATTATTTCTTACTCCCTTAGTGTTCGGTATAGTGAAGTTTTGTATTTCCCATTAAGAAAACAATAATTTATGTTTCGTTTATCGATTAAAAATAATAATGGGATAATAAATATGTTTTCTCAATAGATAATAATTTATTTATATTTTTATTTTATATTTATGTTTCATAAAATTCTTATAATTTTCAATAAAATTGCATTCCCATATATATATATATATATATATATATATT
Organism: Ceratosolen solmsi marchali; assembly: GCF_000503995.2. Classification (NCBI taxonomy): domain Eukaryota; kingdom Metazoa; phylum Arthropoda; class Insecta; order Hymenoptera; family Agaonidae; genus Ceratosolen; species Ceratosolen solmsi. The sequence goes on from NW_011948420.1 coordinate 7,043,172, forward strand.
TTTTTTTTTTAATATTAATACAAACGGCAATGTAAATATAAATACGCAATTTCTTAACGAAGGTCAATCTACATTTACAATTACTAATTAGCATTAGATTATTGTTTGAGGGTGGTTGAGGGGGGGGGGAGGAGGAGGAGGGAGTGAAAGGTTCCTATTACGATAAATTTTTTTAAAAAAAAGTTCACATATAATATTCGACGAATCAGTTTATTCACTTGAATTATCACAAGTATACATAAAATAATACAACCCATAAGCTAATACGACGCAAGGTTATTCAATAATAGACATTATAATTGCAAGTTTTCTCTTCTCTTCACCTTGCAAAATACATCGTGCCCGTACAAAAGTGCCGACTTTAGAGTCGATCGTGGAGTTTTCTTGCTTGATGAGCTCTGGACGCCTCCCACGAGGCTATATTTTCCTCCCAATGTTTCAGGGGAAAAAAATCTCTATACATAGGGCATAGGGGAGAAGGAGAAGGAGTAGGAGTAGGAGTAGAATGAGGAGCGTAAGAATAAGGAGAAGAGTAAGAGCGGAAACTGCGGTAAGGCGTGTGAAGAAATCCAGCGACGACCCGCACGTCTTATGGCTTTTTATCCGAGCAAAACCTTCCGGATCATGGCCCCGCTAACTAGTTCCTCGTCGCGGTCGTTTGGCCTGATGCATTTACTGCTACAGAGGTATTGTAATAGGGGTAGGCGGTATTTGCCACAAAAGTCAACGAATTTGACGTGCTCGACCCTGTTGTCGAAGAAAACTCCTGCAAATCCACAAGGATTATATTATTTCATCGAACTTTGTACATTAATATGTTCATGGCAAATTATTAAACTAAGCTCATTCCGTGTTTTCTTTCTTTCTTTTACTGACACTTTTTGTTTAACTGGGGTAGGTGGGGGTGGTGCTGGTGGCGGTGGTGGTGATGGCGGTGTGGAGGGAGAGGGGGGGGGAGAGGATGCGTATAACGAATAATTTCTTGTAACGTTTGGGTGAAAGCAATAATTGTCAATGTAAGAAGGGGCAAATTTTCTTATGAAAATGCAAAAACTGGCTACTTTTTATAATCGTATTTTTATTATTTTTTTTCTCTCCCCCCCCCTCCTCCCGTCCCGTCACTATATTTATAAAGCTTAATTTCAGCAATATCGGCAAGCCGAGGTAAAATCAACTTATAAACACTTATAATATTTGTTCTTAATAAGGAACGGGACGGAAAAGTACGAAATTCTTTATACTACACAAATAGGGTATTCATCCTGTCGGATGTTGATTGAAAGTCGTAGATTTGTTTAATTTGCTTGATGTATGTGTCGTTGAGAAGCTTTAACTTGAATGTATGCGTAGTGAAAATTGTACATCTCAGCTATAAGGTCTGAGAGAAAACGTTGTTACTCTAATCGGTGATTTGAAAATTCAATCACACAACAGCTGTGTAATAATGATCAACGAGAGCTGCTCTTATAATAAGAAATTTATTCAAAAGTATTTTTAAGCTACGCGATAAAGTACTTTAAAAAGATATTTTATACATTTTATATTTATTAGATCGTAGAGAATTATTGTATAATTTTTTTTGTTTTTTTTTTGTTTTTTTTTTTTTGTTTTTGTTTTTTTTTTTCTTAAAACGACCGTTTGAAATTATTGCTTCCAAGCAGTAGAACAACAATTTTTCCACAATTTTCTTGATAATTAATTGAATTTTGTAAATGAATTTTATTTAATTGTTTTTCATCATGTTAAATGAAAGACTTGTTAATCGCAATAAATAGTAATCCATATGGGCATCATTTACAAATGTCGAATAATTATTATTTCTTAATAACATATATGCGGTTTAATAATGTTATTTGTAAATCTAATGTGATTATTAATTTATTACGTACCTTTGCAACGACTATTGATGCAACGGTGACCGCTATTTAGATAGTCTATTAAATTTCTCGGTAAATCTTCTTCTCGGTAAGGGATTTCAATAGTTTTAACAACCCTAGCAGCTAATTCCAAAAGCGATGGTGGATTATGCGTCATATCCGAAACAAATCTCACTACAAGTGGATTGTCCCTCAATGACAGCTGTATAATAACAATAATAATCATAATAATAACAATAATATATAATGGGAATATTTATTTTACATGACACTTACTTAATCACCCATACGCGTGCTTATTAATTATTCAGAAATATCATAAATACAATATTTATAGTAGCGACGATGTAGGAAGGCGATAGTAAGAATATAATATAATAAGAATTAAGTAAAGGAAACTAAAGGTCTAAAGTACCTCGGTTAGGCATTTAAGGCTAATGATTTCGGTCGGCAGTGTACGTAGCCTGTTCTTATGCAAAAGCAAGGATTTCAAATTCTTTAGATTGGCTATGGTACTTGGAAGGCTTTCGAGTCTATTATCACAGAGCACTAATGCTTGCAAAGCGGTCAATTTGCCAAGCGTCGAGGGCACTTCGGCTAATCTATTGCCGCCCATTGACAAGACCTGTAAACTAGAATAAAAAAAATTATAACAATTACATCGTGAGCAATTACAATAGATGAAAATTGTATAAATTAATTTCATTACATAATAAATTAAGTGTATTTAATGGAGGAGACGGAGAAAGGAATGGGAGAGAAATGAGAGAGAAGAGGAGGAAAAAAAAATGAGTGGGCAAACGTCGGTATTAGCGGTAACAAAAATATCGAAATGTTGGCGCTAACCCTATAATCAAACGCGCGATTCCAATTATGACCGCTAGGTGGCGACAAATTTTTTTCACAATACTACAAAAGAAATGGTGAGGCTTAGAGCATATAATGCCTAGGCGACCAGTCGATAGTCACTCTGGTTTCCCTTCATAACACGTATAAATCTTTCGCCTTTTACTAAAGATTTCCGTGGAGGGGAACACTTGATGAGTCTAACTACCAATTTTTTGTGTGCCCGACGTAAGTTGGGCCTGTGATCTAATTCAAACAAAGTATTTATAATTTAAGATAAGTAGTAATTCTACTACCACTACCACTACCACTATTACCACTAGTAACTAATACCACTACCACTATTACCACTACATAATCATTAATAGTGGCTTAATAGTATTATATTTATTAGTGGTAACAAACACACACCTCCCAACTATTAATAATAAATTCTCATTAATATTGTTGTTTTTCTACTTTGTGAGAGAGAATCTTCTTAATATTTATCAAATGTTATAAAACAAAAAAAAATATGTTAAACACAACTTTGATTTATATAATATTATTATCTTATTACTTACTACCAACTACTTCGTTCGTCAATTCTCTGACATTGTTTTTTTTTCCTGAATGTTTAAAATTAATTTGAACTCGAGAGAAAAACGGGTTTTTATATTATAATAAAATTCTCTTACCACCACCACACCAAAATATATAAGAGAAAATATTTTTCAGTAGAGTTAAAATTATTTTTTAGTGATATGAGTAGAATGTTGTTAATTTCAAGTCTAAAATACAATTGAATATAATCATTAATGGGTGGGGGAGGAGGGGAACGGTGGAGTGTCTTTCATTTAAAAAAAAATCAAACGACCCACAAATTTTCTTATCTTAAATTCACAAATTCTAACGGAAATAATTTTTCTACCAGTGAATAAAATACTTAAACAATAATAATGATGACATTTTTTTTTTTTTTTTTTTTTTTTTTTTTTTTTTTTGTTTATTTAACGAATGATATGTTATTTTTATACGTGGAATTTTATCAAATTATAGTATAAATTAAATTTCATCTCAATATATTTTAAGATGTTTATGTTAATGCACAATTAATTACATGAAATTGTCAATGTCGAGTACGAAAGTATACGCATGCTCAATTCTATTTTGTGCAAAATGCATTTTTATTTTTAAATGTCTCATTAATTAAAGAGTTTATTATATATTTCTTAAATTTTAATTGAAAAAAATTCTTAAATTTCTTAATCCATTTTTAATAGATAAGTTTATCGTCGTTATATCTAGTTGGACGCGTTGGATCATTTTTGTTGGATAATTGTTAAAGTGCAGTGTTAAGTGATCGATTTGAGATTTTAGTCATAAATCGTGGAAAAAAAAAAAAAAAAAAAAAAAAAAAAAAAAAAAAAAAAAAAAAAAAAAAAAAAAAAAAAAAAAAAAAAAACCCGAAGAAGAAGAAAAAAAAATTGATATACCCGTGTGCGTAAATTTACATTAATATTGAAAGAATAAAATAAATAGAACAATCGGTATATATTAATCTTTATTTAATATTTTATTCTAAAAATGTACATACTTAGAACAATTGAGTCGTGGCATAATAAAATCAAAGGTGAATTTATATTTTTGATTGTAATTTTAATTGATTTATTCTTATTCCAAGAGTTTTTAAGTATCGCATACCTTTCATCTCTCCTTATTAATTGCATGTTACGTTGGAATAAAAATTTTTAAAATAAAATGTACTTTATTCTTCGAATGCAACAAGCATAATACATGTAATGGTGATGATGCCAATGATAATGTTGTGTCGATTGTATCGTCAAATTAATAATGAAAAATGCGTAGGAGGATTGTGAGTTGAAACGTTATCATAAACTTACTGGAAATGCTAATTATCGAGAGAGAATTTTAATTAATAAAGAATATTAATGAACTTTTATTGAAGAGTATTTTTGTTGAAATTGTCAAATTTCTTAGAATTTCTAATAAATTGTAAGGTATTGTTGTAGCTAGTCGTTAGGGATAATTTTTTCTTCTCTTTTTCATTTTTTTTTTTTTTTTTTTTTTTTTTTTTTTTTTTTTTTTTAAGTGACGTATAAATGTATTAATTAATTAGCATTTCATTCGTATTGATTTCCTCAACATTAGACATCAATATTATCGAAAATCTATGTATCCAAGCTCCTTATAACATATATACATATACATTATAAATAAAGCAAAGGAAGATGAAAAGGAGGAATTACCGCTGTATCTTCCAGACGTCCTCGGTTATTTCGCTGATTCGGTTGCCGCCAAGGTAAAGGTACCTCAATCCGGGCAGGTCGAGCACCTGCTCGGGGAACTCGGTGAGGCCGTTCCCACTGAGATTCAGTTCCCTGAGCGAAGGCCAGCCCTCGAAACTCTTGGGCAACGAATCGTTGGTGATATTATTGTTCTTGGCGGATATGCAGATCAACTGGTCGAGCTGGAGCAAGAAATCCGGTAGCCCCCTGAGGCCGCAGTTGGAGACGTCGAGGGTAGCGAGATTGGCGAAGCGAATGACACTCTCGGGTAGGTAATTCAAACGGTTCTGATACAATAGAAGAGTCTCCACCTGCTCCGGTGAACTCGCGCATACCAGGTGCTCCTGCAAAATTTGCCCGTCTAGCATGAGGTAGGACAGGTCCAGGGTTTTCGAGCTTGACTCGGAGTCGCTCGAGTCCGAAGTGTAGCTCTCCATATTGACACGTCACACTGCTACCTGCAACGGTCATTACTGCTTTAGCAATTTTGCTTTTTTTTTTCTTTCTTTGTTTTTTTTTTTTTTTTTTTTTTTTTTTTTTTATTTTAGACTTGATCGTATATAGTGAATTGTACAAGTAACATTACTGCCACATAACTTTGTATATTGATTTTTAATTATCTACATCGCGCGCGCGCGCGCGCGTGCTTACAACAAATACGTTTAGCAATGTATAAGGTTAAAAAAAAAAAAAAAAAAAAAAAAAAAAAAAAAAACCAGGAGTTCTCTTTTCCCTGAAGAATACGTGTGTTAATCTGTACTGGTAATTCGTTGATACATTAATAATTCATGTTTTATCAATAGAATAGTGTCACTACAGATAATTACAGCATTGTCTCCATATTTCTAAGCCCAATAAACGAAATATTAATCCAATTACGATTCTTGGGTATCTTTAGTACGCCTAATTAACAAAATAACACGGTACTTTTATTCTTTAGCCAAACTATGCACAAATTTTCCAAGATCTGGCATAGACTAAAGACATCGTGCGTATGAAATGCAATTTTATGCACAATGTGAATTTGGAAAATTTTTTGGCAAATTACAAGAAAAAGAAAAAAAAAAAACAGAAAAAGAAATGAAAAATGTATATAGCTAATGATGCTCGTAACGTTAATAATGTATGGCGCTCCAATTAACTATTAATTTATTATAGAAATAAATATAGAATTATATTTGATAACATGTAATTGACATTGCAATCGTTGGTTTTAGTTTTGTAAATTTCGTAATACTAATACTAATATCGCTAATACATAGATCTATATAACAAAATGATGATAACATCATTAAATATAATAAGCGAATTATACGTATGGAAATCTATCCTCTTCTGAACTTATGCGATGTCCTTCAATCCCATAAAATATTATGGCTTATTTGAGTAAATGAAAGTATGTAGTTACATTGTTCACAGAAATGTTTTAAGCAACAAGTTGTAATTTAGATAATTATTAATTACACATATATACATATTCTAAATTTTAATATAAATAAAAATAATAGAACTATATTTATGAAATATTTATTAATATAATTTTCAAAATAATTTATTAAATTATGGTCGTGTATTTTTCATAAAACGAATGCCGTATTTTTCAATATTATTACAATTATCTCTAATCGCATTAAGCTTATTATAATTCTTGGGTTTATTTGATTTTGTAAAGAAAAAAGATTATTATAAGCATATCGTAGCACACAACACTTTAAATGTCCAAATAAAATTGTCGATGAATTAACTAACCTCACATTTTATAAATTAAGAACTCTAATTTATATTTGAATTCACTTGAAATTATTGATGCAGATGTATCAATAAATTAATATCGATAGAATTCATTTGAAATAAAATTTCACTAATAATGCAAAAGTAAGTTCTTTTATTTATTTATTTTATTTTATTTTTAATTAAAAGTGTTTGGTAAAATTTTCATAATATAAAATATACCCACATATGCGCATGATGTATGTGCATTAATTTAAAAAATCATCGTACTTATAAATAATTTTGTTGCTTAATTAATGGAAATTTAAGTAAAATTATTGAACAAACTTAAAATTGCGAATAATAAATTATATTAAAATATATGCTTGCATTGGCAAGATTTGAATTGTAAACATCAATCATTCTTTCCGAACGTACGGTTGACATTTTTGACATTTTCATCTTTACAACTACAATTCTAATAATAATGCTATAGTTAAAAAAAAAAAAAAAAAAAAAAAAAAAAAAAAAAAAGCGGGGGGGGTGGGGGGGGGGGAGAAAAAAAATAACCTTTTCTATTTTTCTAATAGTATTGCAATGTCCGATAATTTGGTCTACAAAATACGAAAAATGTGAGGTTAGTTTACATTGCATTATCATTCTTATTTAATGACACTTCATCGTCTTGGACGGTATGGTAAGAGGAAAAGTGTTATTGATATACGATGGTCAATTAAAAATAATAAATTTTCAGAAAGCCCATGAATCGTTGTTGGGTTGTCTAATATAATCGGACGATAATGGTAATTTCGTGTTAAAATTTACCTTACTAATGGAGCGTTATCACTCGATTAGTTAATTACATTATACCATTCGGAAGCACTATTTTAGATATTTTACATAACAATTATGACCTGTCAATGACACACTGTTGCTGAATTACTCGAAAATCAATAACGAGTATAACGTTCGTTCATAATTGAAATAACGGTAAAACTTTTTTCGCGTGTCTTATCGAGAGAAAGCCATAGCCACCGAACAGCTATAAAAAAGAAGAAAAAAAAATCAGTCGATCGAGTCTGTTAATGATCGTAAACACCTACGTTATAAACTACTGGCTTACGAGGAACAAGAGTAACGAGCAAACAAACTTGTCAAGTCACAATAAATATCGTCCACTGCTGCAAACTTGCCTTCTTCGCTATGATTCTACGTTTTCCTTTTTCTCCACCGATTACGTTTCGTAATCAAGCAGCAGGAAACTTTTTTCGCAAACGATTGTATTATCTCGACGCGAAGCACCGCCGTCGTCGCAACTGCCGCCCCCTAGCAAGTAAAGTCCACGCCTTCCTCGCGAGCTACAAAGCCAGGTTTCGGAATACCATTGTCGGATGGGGGGGGGCGGTTTCGTAGGCGGTTGTTGATTCGCGGCTGGGGGAAGGGAGGGTGTCGGAGGTGGCGGTGGTGGATGAGGAGGAGAAGGAGGAGGAGATAAAAAAAGGATGTCAAAAGGACGTCTCCGATTAATCATTTCGTTAATTATTAGGCAAATAAAAAAGTTTAATCTGTGCGTAAACCTATTGCTTTCTTTGTTAATGCATAGAAAATTTTTTAAAACTTTGAAGTTCTTATATTTTCTTCAATTGTATTGATCTTAGCATCACCATTGTACGGATATAAATAGAATTTACAGTTATTTCACTATTGTTTGAAAGATTATATAACTAAATATATTCCTTTTGCCGTTACATCATCATAATGACAAATCTATTGTTTGTAGCAATTTTATAATTTTTTATATAGCTCTGTCTTACATTTTTATTTCATATTTATATTTATCCTATTGTGAATAATAAATATCTATGAATATGTATATATATATATCTTATAAGTGAATTATAAGTGAATATTCTTCTCAATGTCTGTCCAACAAAAAACAAAGACTATTAACTTTTATGATGATTTCATCAAAATATGATATATTATTTAAAAAATATGCAATATTATTGTCATTGTTGATCAGACTGTATAATAAATATAAAAATGTCATCGATAAATGCTGCTATATATACCGAATAATGCTAAACTTAATTTTGAATATGATTGGAAAATTTATTTATCATTTAACTTGATAGCGTAGTTTAATAATCGAAAATTAAGATCGAATATTAAAATTATTTAATATAATTTCATTTTATTCATGTTTGTTGTTGGGCGATTACAACACTAATATTAAATAACTTAAATATTTTTATATGTAATGCTAAATTACATATCTATATATTGATAAAATTGCAATTTTCACATTGCCATTTTTATCGTTTCCTTTCACTGATAACTATTAATCATTTGATTTTGTACTGCAAAAATTTTAACCATACATTTACATTGTATGCAATATGCAAAAAATATCTGTCTATACATATACGTGTAATAGGCCTATAATAGGTTTGTATATATATATATATATATATATATATATAGACATATACTATTATTTATCCTTTCATCTGCCAGATATATTCTTAATTATTTATTATGTATATATATATATATATATATATATATATATATACACAAAGAGTGCTTTTAAGTAATTTTTTCTGTACGACATTATACATCGGGGAATAAATAATCCATAAGTTTGCTAATTTTCACTTATGCATAATCACACAAAGAAGAATCATATTCTTAAGTGGAATAATATATAGCAGAATGTCGTATCCTGCCATAATATATAAAAATATTCGAATATATAAATGTTATACATGTTTGCGATTGTCATCAATTGACTGTTTAAAGAAACATATATTTTTTGTATTTTGTCTAATATGTATGTCGATCAATAATTTATATAATTCTATTACAAATCTATAAAGTATGATCTAATTCTGATATTCTATATCTCAAGTAAAAAATGTATTTCAATCTACAATAATAATGTTCAGTAGGCCAGATTGTTTGCGTTACGTTAAATTACTGCGACATCTATATAAAAATTATTAAAAATCGTCAACAATTATGTACATTATTACTTGCCAATAATTTATAAATATATTGTTTTTTTTATTTTATTTTATTTTCATTAGGATTTGGTAACAATGGCTTTGTAAATAAAACAAATTAGGTCTGCAAATCTCGGTACGAATCTCCGTATCAAAATAACTAGTAAAATTTTTAAATGTTACACCACTAGTGAATTGCACTGATTCGCGGTGGATAATTTATGGTATAATCCTGCATAAACAGCGATAGATATTTATAAACGAATGCGTATATATTTGAGTAAGCTTTCTTTTTACATTAATATCAGTGTAAATCACTTAATTGCATCAAAGGAAAAATCAAATTTCAGTAAAATACTTTTATCTTTTTCTTCTGGCGAGATTGAGTGAATAAGGACATATAAAAATTTTTGTTTTAACAAAATGACATTTTATTTATTTTCTCGGCATTTATCAAGCAAAATATAAAGTCGATTGTATGTATCGAACATACGACGTGCATAACATCACACATTATGTAAATAATGACCAAAAAAAAACAAAAAAAAAAAAAAAAAAATATTATTTAATTAACTCGAATTATAATTAATTTGAGTCATAAATTAAATATAAATTATCAATATAAATTATGTATAAGTCACCGGCTTGATATGCAATATTATTTCACTTAGGATTTTTATGAGAATATTGGAAACTAATTTTCGTCGTAAAGCAAATTATTTTATTACTTATTCTCACACATAAAAATTAATGGACAACTAGAACGTTTATCAACGTGTGTTTATTGTTAAATCGTAAAAATGTATTTGTATTCATTATGCTCTTTAAAGTTCACCGAATATTTAGATCTCGAAACCTATAAAACGTTAATTTCGTGTTATTTTGCGTGTCCAAATTACCTGTACAATTACAAATTTCAGTGAATTTTGAATTCTGAATTAGCAAGTGTGAATTTAAATTTTTAAATTCGAATGAAATTTTTTTAAAAGATTTCCATTTTAATATAATTCATATACAATATAAATAATAACAGCATCTCATAATTCATCGATAAGAAATATTAATAATATATAATTGATAATATGGTATTTAAATTTGAATATTAATAACGCTATTAGAAAGAAAAGAAAAAAAAGAAAAAAAAAAAACTTGAAATAATTGAAAAAAAATCTTTCAATCAAATTTATTGAATATATGTAAAAATTCAATTTTCCATGTGTTTAATTATTACAAATGCCGCAATCTTCTATTATATAAAACCAAAATTTTATGTAGAAAATTTTATCTATACCAATATACTCTATTGGACTTAATTCTTTCAAATAAGGAGAGAACTTAATCCAAACTCAAACTTATTAAAAACTTCAATATATTAACAAGTTGGCAACGATAAACATATATTTAAAATAAATCAAAAAGTTATAAATTCAATCACCACTCTCTTATAATGAATCTGTATAATGAAAATTATCTTCTAAATTAATGACATTCGATTCAGTTTTGGACATATAAATTCCTTTCATTAACTTATTTACGTAGAATATCGTAATATATTCATTTGTAATTATTAAACAACTAAAATACATGTTCATTAATTCATCAGAATTATGGATATAGGGTAAGCATGCACCTACACTATAATTAATATTAATTAACTACTATTTAAAGAAATTTTATTTTAATATTCACAATGTAATTAGATATTCACGTATTTTAAGTTAAAAAATAAATAAACATTCCAGAACGATATGCCGTAAATTAAAAATTAAAATCATAATTTATTAAAGATAGTTAAGATATTATTTAATTTGATAATAAATTATAAAAATTCAACAAATTATGTATTTGACTTTGTTAAAATAAAAGATATCTATTTTAATACTTTGATCGATAGTTTAGGCATTCAAGAATATATTGCCGACGTTTTAGATTTAAATATAAAGTATTTTTTTATAAGCGACAGATCTAAGGAGTGTTGTGCAATAATCGAGAAATATTCATTTATTTAAAACAATTTCATATTTAATTAATTTATATACATAGTTCATAGACAATAAAAATATTATTTATTGTTAATAAATATTTTTAACTTTAATGACGTAATGCCTGATAAGTCAGATTTTCGTGTTAAATTTTTTACTTTTTTCTTCCGAAGCTCATTGAAATAAGTTTTTTTTTTTATTTTCGATAAATCAACAAATCCTGACAATAATGACTTTTATTTAAATTCACTTAATGTCTAATCAACATATTCATTCTCTTCTGCCGAATACTTTAATTATTTCATAATGATTTCTCTTTATTCATTCATTTTATTTTTTATTTATTTATTTATTTATTTTTTTTACTTTTTTGTATATTTTAGTGATTATATTCGAGACATAAAGGCATATATTATATATTATTTTCAACAATAATAAGACTAATAATAGGAAAAAAGATATTTATTAAGAATAATTAATTCTATACACAGAGGCTTATATTTCTACAAAACGAAAGCATCCGAAATATTATCTTGATTATTTATTTTATTCATTCGGTTACGGTCTTCTTTATCACAATTTTTTATTGATTAAAATACTTTGTAATTATGAAAATCAGAAAAAAGTCATGAATAGAAATACTATTTATTGAGATACGAAAAAGAAATTGTATTAAAAATAAATAATCAAGAGGATTCGGATTCTCTAGGACAATAAAAGAATAATAATAATTTATTACCTGTATTTCTATTAATAAGTCAACATATATATATATATATATATATATATATATATATATATATATATGATTTTTGAGACTGAAATGTCTATAAAGTCGATAATTAAGAACCTATTAAGATAAGAAATAATCAGTCTACTAAATATAAAATGGAGGCATGTAAAAGTTAGTTCTACAACATAATATCAATGATAATAGTACAGTCAACAATGGGATGTATTAATTAAACTATTAATTCGTATTTTATTATATATTTATAACGATAATATAGATAATGCAATAGATTATAATAGTACAATTTTTGCAATAATTTAGTAATGTTATTTTCCCTAAAAATTATTTATCAGTTCCATTTGAATTTTTATAGAAGAAAAATTTTAATTAAATTTGATCATATCAAATTGTACATAATAAATTGGTTAAAATATATATTGAAAATTAGAATTATGCATAAAAATAATAAAAATTGTTAATTTAACGTAATATATGTAAACACGACGATATTAATAAACATAAATATTTTGTCATAATAATGATTATAACTTTTTCCTATAGTTGCAAAATTCATTGCTTTACTTTTTTCGCGTAAAAAATTTAATTACTTAAATAATTATAAATTTATCTTTTAATATAATTTAATCATAATTCAATATTGTTTGAATTACGATAGAAAAAGTAATACACATCGAATTATATAAATATACAATGTAATTTTTAGGCAATCCATCCTATGAATTATTTAGGGTTGTTATTAACATACCATATAAAATTATTTAATGTAGACATTTTGTAAATAATATAAACTAATAGCCTTTAATTTTTCAATGTATTTAATATATTTTTACTTATATTAACATTTAAGATTTTGTCTATAATACAATAAAATTTAGCTTTTACTGATTTCTTAATAGAGATTAATACATAGAAAAGATAAGAAATATTAGATTCCAATATACTATTTTTTATCTTGGTTTGTCTTAGATATCTTACAAATAACGTAGTGACAAAAAAAAAAAAGAAAAAACAAACAAAATTGATCATTAATATAATATAATTCAGACAAACATATTCTAAACATAATTACGAATGTATATTAATTTATATATATATATATATATATATATATATATTGTGTTGTCGATAAGAATTTTATCTATATATAAATATTGTTTATTAATATCTGACAATAATTAATGCATTATGAATAATGTATAATCAAAAGTTATATTTAACTTATTTATAAATAGCAATTATGCTGTTCGTATCATTTATCTGATTTAATTAATGTTCAATTTGTTTTGTCAAAATTTAAATTTATCATTATTGCCTTTGATATTCATTTACCATTTAAATTATTATTCGCAACATATGCATTCATGCATGTGCATGTATTAATTAAAAATACCTTTTATTTCATTATCATTTTTTTTTCCCGAGATTTAATTTTAGAAAACAAATATCTAGAAAAATACATATCACATGTTTTTTTTTTTCTTTTTTTTTTAACGGCAACAACTGTAAATATCTAAATAAAATAAAAATCTAATTACAAGTTGTTAAGTAAATTTTTTACACAAAAACAAATTGATTTAACCGTTGACTAATGTATTACGTTTCAATAAGAATTACATAATTATTTACAAAGTAGTTCTAAACAATAATTAACAATATTTTATTTGTATCCCTCTATATTATTATTCACTATGTCTTATTCATTATTTTTCAAGTATATTTTTAAATATTGACACTTTTATATGTTTAGAATATTTTAATAATTAGTTAAATATGTAAACTACAATATGCACATTAGTAATGCAGCGTACATATTATGCTAATTGCTCCAGAGCTAAAGACAAAAGACTGTCGAATTTTGTTCAGGAGTGGATTTTCATTTTATAACGCTTCATTTGCCATCTTATTTTCTCTATGTGGACAAAGACTAATTATTTTAAATTTTTATTTCAAATATGATTTTTTAATTCTGTTTATAAAACGATCAATTAAATATATATCTTCTTTATTTTCAATTTCAATCAATTATAATAATAATACTACAAGTAATATTATATTAATTTAGACGAGTAAGTTCATTGCTATAATTTAATTAAAATTTCATATTTAATCGCAACCTTATAACCTTAAAAATTAACACATCCGTGTGTATATGCATATATATATATATATATATATATATATATACACATACACACACATATATTGTTCATTCTCTAATCGTGATAACGTGACGTAGATAATTTAATTGCCATTTTAATAAAAATACGAAAATATAATTGTAACACAGTAACTGATATTATTGAATAATGCTGGCCATTTGAAATTAAAAAAAAAAAAAACATATTTATTATATTACAAATTTATTAAATAAACACGTTAAACAATCTCGTATAATTAAATTCAGTAAAATATATTTATGATGGTATTAGAGTGCATTTCCATTTAAAGAAATTTATAGAAAATACTTGGCATTAAATCGATAAGGAATCATGACATCAAAGTAAAAATAATTAATAATGTAGAAATCACTCTGCAATTGCAAACAAGATAAATTAAACAAGATAAAGCTACAGGGACTTGTTTTAAAACTTTTTATACGATAAAATAATAGAATTTAGAATTATATAAACTTCTACAATTGATTTTAAAACAAGTATAATAAATTATTTAAATTCCATAATTTTCGTTTAATTTTATAAAATGATAAGATCGATTCCAAGCCTGAGTAAGATAAATCTACATCATTAGAGAGAGAGAGAGAGATCAAATAGAGCAAAAATACCATAATTCATATTAATTGGAAACTACTACTCAGTGTTTTATTAATAAAAACTTATTAATATTTACAAATTATAATGAATATTTACAAATATAAACGATTTTAAACAAATAACAATTAATAAAATAAGACAATAAAATTAAAAAAAATTAATAAAATAATAAAACGTGTTCCTTCATACACGTGGAAAGCGTGAAATCAGAAGACTTTGAGCTCTAATGTGTACAATATGTAAACTAGAAATTACAATATCAGTATAATTTATTTTCGAAATCAGACATCAAAAATCTAAAAATACTATTAATATTTATATTTTAATTTGTAAATACTACCGGTCGAAATTGTTTCAACTATATAGGTTAGATTGTGATGAGATACATGCAGTGTGATTCTAAATAATTTTATATAAAATTAAGTTCCGTTTTAATGTTTTCGAAATTATTGTATTTCTACGCTTTATTTATTAAGATATAAAGTAATAATTATACTTTAAAATATGATATATTTTATGGGAATTTATTTATAGTTATTTAGTAATTATATTAAACGGCGATGATTGGATACTGTGCCAATGTATAATTTTAGTATTTAAACTGTGCAAAATTTTGTTTTTCTAATAATGCTTCCTTTATGTCTAACAATTTAAAATGGAAATTTTTCTTTTATCATTGACTCGAAAAATACAGTGTGCAACACGAGCGTTGTGTACAGCAATCAAACCAAATTTATCACATGAAACGGATAAGATTGTTTTAAATAATAAACGTGCAATATTTCAATCTTTGATAGAATCTAATGCACTCATTAATCAAATATTCAAAAAGAATGAAAGTATTAACGATGAACAGTGGTTGAATGTACGTACGGATTTGATAGATTCTTGGAACGTATCCAAATCAACTTTGGATGCAAATATCTTCTCTATTTGTTTTTATTATAAGAAATATGACATAGCAAAGAGTTACTTTAAATTTTTAGAGTCCAATAATTATGAACTGCAGTTTAATATATATGGAAATTATATTAAGACTTTTTCTATGCAAGATGTACCAATTAACGAAGAAGAAGAAAAAGAAATATTGAGAGCTTATAACAACCTTCGACAAAAATATAAAGTTCTAGATAGAAATACATGTTGTGCTTGTATTGCTGCATTATCGTTAACAAAAAATTGGAGAGAATCATTGGCATTATTACAAATGATAGAAGAAGCGTATTCAAGTACAGGAGTGAATGAGGTATCGATAATAGTTAATGCATGTTTCAATAATAACGAAGCCGATTTAGCTTGGAAAATAATGAATGAAAAAACTTCAAAATACCATCTACGTCAAGATATTTATGTAAAGTATTTAGATTATTGCAAAAGAAATTTCGATTCTTCCACAATAATAAAAGAAGTAGAGAAGATTTTTCTATTTTGGAGAAAATATAATATCTATCCATTAGATCATATTGTTTATCTATATACGGAGTTATATAAATCACTTGGATATTCTATAAAAGACACTTCTATCACAAAACAGTAAAAATAAATATTTGTATTAAAAAATATTTAAATCAATTTATTTTTTCAACTCAATCGCATTATTATTGTATTATGTTAGATTGTTTAATTGAAATTCAAAATTAATTTAAATTGCACGTACATTTGACATTAATTGTAATTAATATATAATTATTGACAATACATAATTATAATTACATATTTTATAGGGGAATATGTAAATCCTGTTCACAGCTATTACAAACAACTAACATTAATAAAGAGGAATTTAAACAGCTGTCACAATCATTTATGCAAAATGCCATCATTGGAAAGAATATACTTTATGCATCGTCGCCACAAGAATTAAAACGATATATGATCTTCATTAATTCCATGAAACCTTACAATCTAGTTATCGATGGATTAAACGTGGCTTATGCAATGCGTACTAAGACAGAGGCAGGCTCATTGAAGCCTGTAAGTGAGATAATTTTGATTATAAACCCTTTGAAATTTAAGGGAAATACAAAAATTTGATTTAATTCTAAATTTATAGATCTTGGATATCGTTGAGGAATTTCATAAAAAGGGACAAAGAGTTCTTGTCATTGGTCGAATACATATGTTGTGGTGGTCAAAGAAAACTATGAAGCTTATCCAAGAAAAAGCAGATACTTTTTTTACAAAAAATATGTCAGTAATAAAATAACGACATTTTTATTTCATTTTAATATTATCATTGAAGATGAAAAAATATATAATTAAAAATTTTAATTTTAATTCTTGAAAAGAATAATTATTTAATAATTAATAATAAGTTTATACTAAAATTATATTATTATTTTTATATTTATAATTTAAATCATTTGTAAATAGAAGATTATGATTTAATGAAATTTAAACTTTAAATGTAATTATAGTATCGTGAAAACAAAATCTACAATAATCATTAAAAATGAAATAATTTGAAATATTTTATTTATAGATCCGAAGATGATCCTTTCTTGTTACACGTAACTCTTATGAGTGGTCCTCAAACATATTTCATATCTCGTGATTTGATGAGAAATCTCAAGTACAAACTTATTGATCCACATTTGAAAAATGTATTTAAGACTTGGCAATTGTCTCGACAATACTTATACAAAATAAATAAACATAAAAAAACTGTTGAACTTATAGAACCTATTAGCTTTGAAATGAAGACACAGAAGTCTGAAGAAGGTTGGCACATACCTTTTACGTGTGATACAAAGCTAATACTTCCAGATTCGTATTCGCTACCAGAAAAATGGATTTGCTTGAAAAATAAGAAATGATTTCGAACTATAGCAAATTCGTTTGTATTTCTTTTGTTTAATAATAAGCATTCATATAAAAAAAAATACTTCTTAATAATGTGTATAATAAAACGTTAAAGACAAATTAATATTAATAATTGAATGTTCATGATTATATATTATATTAATTGAAACATGAATTTTTAATGTTCTTGAAGAAAGGAATGCACTAAATAGTAAAATTATTTAATAAAACAATTTTCAGATGCCTCCGAGTAAATATGCATTTACTAATATGTTTTGACTTGATTTCATTAGTATAAATGTAAAAGAAAATAAAATAATTGTTTAAATATGTTTTTCTTAAAACAATTAGAGTTCCAGATAGCTATTTAAGTTTCCTTTGTTTACATTTCATTTTACAAATGAATAAGTAAATTTCAATTAAAATTCATATTAAATAATATGAAGATGTTTAAGATCAAATATAAATTCTGATGGTATAAATTGTTTCAACTTGTAAATAAAAACTTATGTATAAAAATTTGTTTGCGTCTTATTAAAATATAAACTGTAATCAAAATTGTAATTCTTAGGAAATGGATGAGGATGGTATTTGTATTTTATATTTAAAAAAATCTGTAAATAAAATGGCCCAATCAATTATAAATTCTTATTATAAATAAGTATTATAGTAATTGAGAAAATGTTTAATTCAATTTAAAAATTCACATTGAAAATGTAATATAACAAAATAAAACAATTGTCTTATTATGAAATATTTGTAGGTGAAAAATAGGTGTTTTTTTTTGTTTTTTTGTTTTTTTGTTTATAAAGTGTATTCCTTCTTTCTTTGCACGTTAACAATGTAATTTATCGTGATCGTTCATCGAAATTGCAGCTTAAAATGGAAGACCAAATTAAATATAATTGCTTTGATATTATAATTATACGTATTATTTGAACGAAAGAATTGTGATAAATTTGTAATAATAAACAGATTAATTTTATTACTTAGCTCATTCGGCCTTGTACTGTATTCAGCAATTCGAAATGCACATTACATTTACCATTCAATTATGTATTTCGATTATGATTGTAATTTAAGGAATAGTTATAATACTTTCAATTTTGACAAACTCTTCTTAAATCATCGATTTATATTTTTTCGAATTTCATGCAAGAAAGTTCGCGTTGTGTCTCAGCTACACATTCTGCATTTCACTTTTTAGCAAAACTTAATTGTAAGTTCATAGATTCATTATAATATTAATCATAATGAATAAGATGGGAAACAATCGTCGATTAATTAGATAAACAGAATTACTTACGACACTAAATGAGTATTAGAAAGGAGAAAGATATATAATTAAATTTATATAAATGTTAATTAAACGAAAATAAAACTATATGTCAGAGTGTTATAGTAGACATAAAATTATGTTTAATAATTTATAATTTCACATCTATTTTGTATATCTCAATTTCTATACATCGAAATTAAATGAATTAATTATAATGGATTTCAATTTGGATTTAAATTTAAATTTTATAGCAACCGCATGGCATTCAAAAGCGATAATTGAGCATGAAAGTGGGAAAGGATATCATAAATTATCTATTTTATATTTTATATTATATAACAAATTATTCTATCATAAATCATCCAAATTGACATTCGGCTTAAGCAAAATCCTTTCTCATTCTGACCGCGCGGCGGCGCAATATTACCAAACAGTGTAGAAAGACAAATTAGGTTATATTTTTCATTAGACTATTCGTTCGTTCTATCATCACCGTCAAACAAACAATGACCGATAATCTCCGAACTCTCTAATTAGTAAACACATATTAACGTTGCGCAGTAAGTGTCGACGATTAAAAATTCAACACCACTAATATGACAAGTGCAGTGATGCACCCGAAGAGACCACGGGAGGATGATACCCTCGAGTGTTTTTTGTATCCGCGATTCTGTTACTGCCTTAACACGGATCAAATCACCGAAGAAATGCTTAACTCAGAAATTCAGATGTTCAAACAAGACATCGAGCTTTACGTTAAAGATTATTTATGGCACAGAGATCCCCTTGTCTTTGACGTTAGAACCAAACAGACATTGCAGTTCGATTGTATTATTGAGAATTCCTTAAGGCCAACGGGTAATTTAAACACACTTGTCTTTTTCTCTCCAATTTAGTAAAATTTCTTTGTTTTTATTTTTGATACTGTTTCATTAAATGTGCTGATAAGTTTTTAAAAAATGTAACTGAATAATGCACATAAATAATTAGTTTTTTCTTTCATTGACAATCATATTTTCGTTTATTAAATGCTGCTTACTTAAAAATCAGATGTAGATGATTTCATTGTGAATATATTCACATAAATTATTCACAAGATTATAACAAATTTATTATGAAGTTAATAGATATTTTAAGAAAGCAATATTTCGCTGTACCTTCTCATAATCGATATTTTAATTTTAATTAATGTAATGTAATAGATTTGGAGCTACTGCCGCACATACATGTTAATTTGCGATTTGACGAGGATATAGGAGACGAATGGTTTGTTGTTTTCTTAATTATGAATCTCACTAAAAAGTACGAAGGCCTTATTGCAAGAATGATAGACTCTGATGGGGAGTTCCTCTTGATCGAAGCAGCAGAAGAAATTCCAAGTTGGGCTACTCCGGAAGCTTGTCAGAATCGTGTTTTCATGATGAATGGCGCTGTGCACGCAGTTCAAGATAAACAAAAAATTTGTATAAATATTTTAAATAGCGTTCATCAAAATCCTCATATGTTTAGGCTCTCTGACAAGGTTTGTATATATATATATATATATATATATATATATATATATATATTTTTTAACTTATAGAAAGTCTTTAATTAGACATTAAAAGTTTTCATTAAATTAATATAAAAACATTAAAAATTAATATAAAAGTTAATAAAAAAAATACCCTTTTATATTAAACATTATCATAAATTCTTGGAATACTGTTAATTTAAAAAATTTTTTTAATTTTTTAAACTTTATTAAATAATTAAATTTCCTAACACTTATCAAATTTTAATATATAGTTAATTAGATTTTGAATTTCAGAATTTCTTAAAAATGATTGAAAAGTTTGATTGATATTTTGATTTTGAGATTATCCCATTAAAGTATTTATGAATTCTGTAAATAAATTTGTCAACAATAATTAATCAATAGGACTTAAATAATTTTCTAACTTAATGCTTAATAGGTATTTTTTACTTTGACGTTAACGCCGAGATATGTTTATAAATTGTTAAAACTACATAATGACATTTTTGTGCATATTTTTGATTATACATTTTATTATTATGAAATAATTAATATTTATCATATTTAGGTTCAAGCAGTTATTCAAAAGAAAATTAGTATTTATCCGGAGGAGATTGTGAATAGAAAACACAAAGCAAGGGCCTATTTACCAGAAAAGGCTGCATACATTTTACGTAAAGAACCCAAGCTCGTAGCATCCGCTATTAGAACGATTTGCCACTCGGATCCTCTTGAAAGAAAAGTATGTCGCGGTATGCGTTATTTTCCTCCAGAGCAACGTATTATGGAAAACGTGAAAATGACTAAATGTTTATATGCCATGGCTTCACATTGTAGGTAGGTAATTCTCATTTCATAAAGAAAAATGCTAGGATGAATTGTTGTCAATAGATCATTTATACCATATTTCATATATATAATATATATATATATATATATATTATTTCGGTATATTGAGTTATTTTTATCAGTACTATATAATAAAAAATATATTTAAATATAAAATTTTTCATCTATAAATATTTAATCGATATTGATAGCGGTTATAATTTTTTAAATAAAATTAACTTTACAACTTGATTTATTTAGATTGAAATTGTCAAGTTCAGCTTATAATATTATATAATATTATAAAATAAAAAATTGTAAATTATTTTTAAATTTAGTTTTTGTTTTTACGTATTTTGCTATTGTAAAATGGCAAATAAATATATTATTCGGGGAAATAATTTTTAATTTATGTAAATACCGTGTCCATCGTCGAATTTTATAATAATTATAATTTATTTAATTTATTCAATCAATTAGTATGCTTACATTTACATTCACTTAGATATATTCGATAATTTGTTAATTAAATAATAATTTATCTCTTCATTCGTTCGTTCCATGTTACCGACAATTTCAGCTTATCCTGTTTTTTACTTTCATTTAATCAAACGCCAAAAATGTTGTTAAAAGCTTTTAGCTGCAAATTTACAATACTTATATGTAATAATTTATACATTAAATAATGTAGGTAGATAAGTGATGTTCAAGTCCACAGGTTCGAAGCGTAAAATAAAATTGTAACATTCTAACGTAATGCCAGTCAAACATAATGGCTTTCGGTAAATCTAGACCGAATGAACATTAACATAAGTTAATGGAAAATTTAATACGCACACGAGCTTCATGCGAGATTCATTATTTCGGGCAAAAGTTTTGTCAAATGCCCTAACATTAGATTTGCTCGCTACAGGTACACTGGTGACCTTAGAACAGGTTGGAACTTACCTCCCGCTAATAGCCCCAAATACAACGCCTACTTGCTTGGCATCAAGATAGCTTGTGGCCTGGAGATGCTTTTGGAGCGAGCGCACGAGGAGCTGCGCAAGTGCGAAAAGCAGCTCGCTGACAACAAATCACCGGTACTCGATGACGAGGCTTGGTCGAACTTCCTCAAGCGGCTCGAATCAAGTGGCTACTTCCGAGAGTTGTTGGAGGGCAGTCGGGAGAGGCAGTCACTCCTGGAGAAGGCAAAGTCTTATTATAGGTTGCACATGAGCTGCAATGGAGCGAGCGAGAGACTCGAGAGTCGCGAGACGCAGCGACTCCTTAAGGTCTACAAAGATATTCAGAGCAACGATATGGAAATGGAATGTGAGAGACAATTCTTTTTACCACTTCAATGTACAATCGTTGCATTAAGTATATTTCAGATGGCAAGACTTTTTCATAAACATTAATCCTTAACTACGGACCATGAAATCAATGCATTGTTTCATCAATTAAGTCCATTACCACCACACATTTTAACCTCTCCCTACAAAATACCTATAAAATAATTTATTTTACAAAGAGAACGTCCTCTTATCGAATATGACATATAATAATAAATAATGTATTTCATTTCGGCCAAACGATGTAATTTTTGATTAAATATTTTATGGGAAATTGCATTTTGTAGAGAAAATTTATATAAAGATATAGTAAAAGTAATAATAATGGTCATAATAGCGAACCAAGTCAAGCCATTAACATTAACCACAAAATATTCCACTACTTTCCTTTGATTAAATAATGACGATGATCGATGCTTAAATAAAGCTTCGAGGATTTAAAAACGGGCATAAGTAATGTAAAAAAAATTTTTTTATATAATTCTTAGCTACGGAAGTGTGCACCCTCAGTCCCGAAGATAACGATAATTGGTTGAACGTCGATCCTATACAATTGGAAACGATGTTAAATCAACAATTTGGAATGCATAAAAAGAAAATACAGCAGCCTTTAAATCTTCAGGATAAGGTGCAAGCTTTCATTAATCAAAGAAGCGGAGTCGAGGGTGTTCGGTTTTACGTGTAAGCAAAACTCATTTTCTTAAGGGAATCGAAATAATATGATATCAATATTTTATAAATTTTATAAGCCAAAGCGAACGTCTCTTTACTGCATTATTACAAAGCTTATGGAAAATAATTTAGAAAATTAATTATTTGGATAGTTTGCAACAAAATTTATGTAGTTATAAAATTTTTTGTAAGAATTTTTTTTTTCGCTTTTTTCTCATTCAATAACATCATTAAAATATTTCGTTATCACGAATTATCTTTACATTGATACCTAAATTTTTAAGTTTTAGCATTTCTTTTTCTTTCGAACAAGTAATTATTTTTTGTCGTTCAAGAACATATCTCTATATTATCATGCTAACTATCAACTAAATTCTTGTATCAAAAAATCAAAAAATCAAAAAAT
The DNA here is from genome assembly GCF_000503995.2 of Ceratosolen solmsi marchali. NCBI lineage: Eukaryota > Metazoa > Arthropoda > Insecta > Hymenoptera > Agaonidae > Ceratosolen > Ceratosolen solmsi. The sequence goes on from NW_011948420.1 coordinate 7,067,242, forward strand.
CTAAAAATCAAAAAATCAAAAAAACAAATAAAAAATCAATGTAAATATATAGCAATTTGAATTGCAGTAAAGAGGAAAATTATTCATCGATAATTTTTTACATTTGTAGCGGTGTTTTTTTATGTAAAGATTTTTACGTAACAACAAAATGTAGCTCATACATTCAATAATCATGATACATATTATTTAGATTATTAGATAATAAATCTGTAAATATATATATATATATATATATATATATATATATAATTCCTTTTTATATAATTACAATTAATCTATACTTTAAAGACTTCTCTTAAGAGAGAAATGCTTGAAAATTTTTTAAATTTTATTCTTTAACACAAAAGTCTCTTAAAGTATATGATATGTGAATGATAAATATTTATTTGATATTTCAATCGAATTTTTTTTTTTTTTTTTTTGAAATTGGTGACCTCTTTTCTTTACCTTCCCCATTTTTCAACCATTTAAAATAATTAAATATAATTTTTAATAATTCGATATTTATTATTTCAATAACAATGTGTAATTTCATGCAGGGCAGAAATTATTTTCTAATTAAAAATAGAAATAGAAAAAATAGTACTTTGTATGTAATTTGCCATTTTGTTTTAAATAATTATCAGCCCATGAGAAAAAAGAAAAATGTAGATATCAATGACGTTTGTATTCATTTATATATTTTGTAAATTTTTATTTTTTAACTTAACAATGATTTTCTACAGAAAAATATAAATATACACATAATAAAATATTACAATAGTGGCAATAAATTATTTTTTGAAGTTTAAAATCCTTCTTGAATGATGGATATGATATGAGAAAAGAAATTCACCAAATGTAATTTAACTTATTTATACATTATTGTCTAAAAGTAAAAAATTCATCGCTTCCTTCATTTACTCATCGATTGCTTAACTCTACTTTAGGGACAATGATACGGATATAAAACCACCTCCCGACATGGAAGATAATAATCGGATAGATTTCGACCCAGACGTTTTTGATTCGGCGCTTCGAGACATATTGGACTTCGTTGTCCCTGGCGAGGATGGTGAATTTGTTGGGAGTTCGGACAGTGAACTCGGAGGTGATGGCGACGATTTGGGTGGCGAAATGGATAAATACATGCAATTGCTTGACTCGCAGCTCCAGGAACAGATGATTGATAGCTCCACAAGCAATAGTATGTCGAATCGTGACACGATGGAGGCAAATCTGCTGGGAAGCATTAAGGAAGAAGCTGGGGGAACCGGACCCCTGAGTAATATATTAGGTGGTCCCGTTGAAAAGCTCAAGCATCTGCAATTGAACTCAACCGACAATGAAGCAAAAGACGTAAATGATTAAAAAAAATATCTGATCTTCTGGTTCGAAAGTTCGACATATTCCATTTTATAGGAGTAAATCGGGGGTATTGATGCGTAATTAGTCCCTTTTTACTTCCGTTGCTAAACACTTGACATTTTGCTTCCTTCATATATTCATTTTAATGTAATGTAAGTCTTTATAGGATTTATTATTTGGCAGTATAAGATATTGGTTATATTTATAAAATAATTGACAACATTTACTTATAATTCAATATTGTTGGAGAATTGTGTAATTCGATAAATATAAAAATTTTAATTTTAAAGTAACGAGTATGAATTAAAAATATAGAAAGTTAATTTTATTCCTTTTTCTAACGGATTATTATATTTTACTTTATCAATATTACAATAAACACTGCATAAGAACTTCATAAGTTAATTAGCTATTTTTAGGGCTTTTTTTTTTTTTAATTTCCTAATATTGTATGAAATAATTTAAGGTACTTAGTTTGAATAAATTTAAATTTATTTTCATAAAAATCTATGTATTATAATTAAAAAACATTCGTTTAAATATATCTTATTTTTTAAATAGATTTTATAAAATCAACGTGATAAAAAGGATATATTAATAGAAGAGCGGCTAATAAACGTGTTGATATAATATACACTTACGCGCGCGCGCGCGCGCACACACACACACAGACATAACATAACATTTTATGTGATAAAAAATAACGAAAAAAATTGTCGAAGATTATTTTAAATCTGTTATTCAAGTGTTATTCTATATAAAACATAAAAATATTTTACAACTGCATTATTTACATGGAAAAATAGTATTCGTTTATTATTATTTTTTTTTCTCTTCATATATGTTCAATACCATTAGGCAGAATTTTCATTGATTATATAACGAAATAAAAAAATCTTATTCGTAATGGTAATATTTATTTTGTAACAATACTATTAAATGTCTAAAATGAGTCAAATTTTGTTAAGGCAAAGTAAAAATTAAAAATCTGATAATAAGCTAGTATTTACAATATATTTGTAAAGATGCAAAGAAAAACTTTACGATTGTTATCAATAATACGAGTACTACATCCTATTAAAATTGTCTAACTTTTCTAAAAAAAAAAAAAAAAAAAAAAAAGAGAGAGGATTAATTGTTAAAAATGCTTGTCATATTAATGAACAATGACATATTTTTTAAATTTATGCATTAGTAGAAATAAGTATAAGATAAACGTGAAATATTAATTTTAGAAAAATTTCTTTCGATCGATGAATATTTATTAAATATTTTTTTTCCCTCCCAGTTTGGTAAAAGCAATTCTGACAAAAATCTATTTAAAATTATGCAAAAATATTTCAGAATTCATAGTACAGTGCCTCTATCTAATATGAAATATAAGATTTTAAAAAATATTCCTCTTTACAATCGATAGATAATTATTAAATTAAAACAAATTAATCCTTGTGAAAATGATGAGGAAAATGCTTTAAGATCTTTTTACATAATATTTTCCTACTGATGTGCCAAAATCAAAATAATATATTATACTATTGTTAATACTTATAGTAAATAATTATGCGATTCACATCAGAATTAAATAATTCATTGTGGACGAAATATTTGTCATTTAAATATTTCAATGTAAGATTCCAATAATGACATTTAATGAAGTTTAATAAATTTTCTCTTTAAGTGATACCTGATAAAGGTACGTAATAAAATTTTTTTAGTTTATTTAACTATTAAACCAACATTATCACAATAACTTTAAAAGTATTATTCTTATACATAAAACTTTTGTACTATGTACGTTACATCTTAAAGTCGATGTATACTCTATGTGCTTTAAAATAAAAAAATATTCTAAAAATCCGTAATGTCGTTGAAAATATTAATTTTAAAAGGCCACATCAATTTAAAAGATGTAGTATGTTATTTAAAAAATTACTGAAGAAGCCCGTTGCTATGTATAGGTACTTATGTATGCCTTCTCATATCTGCTTGTACATTTACATCTATTTAATTATAAAATAAATACAACATATCCATTAAATTATTGTATAAAGAATTAAAAACAGAATAAGAGAATTCAATTAATTTTTATTTGCTTTATAAAATATGTATATATGTATTAATAAATTTTTATTTGATAATTAATATTAGTTTTATTTTATTAAAGTTTTATAATTTTCGGGTTAGATATAAGCAAAGAAATGATAAATTAATTACTTTATCGTCTCGTCTGCTTATGAATTTATATTTTGTTTGTCCACAATTTCGTTTCCTATCTACAAGCCTTACCACAGTTCTATAGAGAAATATGAAATAATTATTATTTATATATATTATTAGCCAATGAATGTAGTATAATACGTTATTGTTATTATATTTGAATGAAATAAGGCGGTTTGAAATTTTTTAATACTAATATTGCGATCGATACGATTATACGTGGCTATTCTTTAGTTTAGTTATCGTTTCCGTAAGTACTTAAATTCTTTTATAAAAATTTGATTTTCATGCAATATATTCCTTAACTATAATAATTCAACATTGAATAATGATATATTATCTCTTTATGAACTTTATTATGCAAGATGTATATATATATATATATATATATATATATATATATTTTTGTAGTATGCAGACATATTCGTAATATATTTATTAATAGGGCTAACAATGAAATCTAATTTTATGTGTGAAATCTTGAAGAAAAGTATACACAATTGTCATAAATTTGTAAATTAATATAATAATGATTAATAGTTTTAAAAACAAGTATTAATGAATATAAAAGTTTAAATTTTTTTTATTATAAATTGTATAGAATTCATATTATTAGATATTCATTTTATATAATTTTGAAAAGTTGTGGCACATTTTCTTATACTAATAAATAAAATATATATTAATTTCTCATGAGAGAAAAAAACAATAAAATACTATTTTAATGCTCAAATCTTATAAATACCATAATGACGATTAAAACAAATAAAAATTTGTAGATATACATGATTTATTTTACCTCGAATCCTTAAATAATCAAGTTTGAAGAGACAAAAAATAAGATGCTGCCTTACTAGTACAAGTAATGAGTAGTTAAATCAGAACTTTTATTACACAATTCACCATGTTTAACAACAAGTGCCAACATTTGTTTTTTTTTTACAATGCACCCGTCAAGACTACAATATCGTTGAGAATTGAAACTATCCCAGTGCAGAATTTTCAGGTTGCATTTTACTTAAACACATTTCTGACTCAGAATTATTGGTACTTCTGTTCTCATATTACGACGTTGTAGATGACGTGGACGGTAATATCGTCGATTCATCAAAATCGATGGGATTGTCATCTTCAATAGAAACACTTTTTCGCGTTGTTTTTAATCTAAAAAATACGTAATTAATGGTTATATTTATTATTATTATTATTAGTTCTTGGTAATACACTGAAATGTAAAATGCTTAATTTATTCTAAGATATAAAGAAATTTTCTAAAAACTTTTAAACTTATAAAGCGACGATGAAATTTTACAAATAAAAATAATGTATTTGAAAATCTTTTAATAATCATTATATTTCAATTTAATTAATTCTAATAGCAATTAATATATTGATAATTAATTTGTTATCATTATTATACAGAAGCCAAAAGCAGCTCACCTTGTTTTTACAGCCTGTGTACTAGCTATCGTAGGATCAGTCAATTTTGATTTCACTTCTAGTTTGAGGTCGGAGCTTCCCGAATAATAAATAATAGCAGTAGGAACGAGATTCTGATCAAATAAATGTTTATCGGCAACCAAATCGCAACGAGGAGGCGATGTATCTTTTAAAAATGAAAATAATTTTTATTATATAAAGCATAAATTTTTAGATGTGGTCTTAAATTGTTAACATTAAATAACAATAAAATTTATACAAACTTATGTACATCAACATTTTCTCGTATAAATTGACTTTACTTACAAAGTTTTATATACAAATATGGATAAATAATTAATGTTTCATAGCCTCATTATTATTATCATACATACTTCATATAATTATAGTTGATAACTTACAGAGTACAAAATCTTCTTCTGGATGTTCGAGATAAGTTTTGATAAAATCTTTTATTGATTGTACAGTTTCAAGAGGACCAAATAATCCTTGAAGAACAAATTGATTTGGAAATTGTATTCGAATGACAGCTTGTTGATATTTGTGTAAAATATTTAATTTTGTTTTATTTTCTTCCAATTCCCTTTGTGCAGCAGTTATAAGAGGAGCATCCTCGAGCATTGATTGCATTCTCTTTACATCGCGTAATAAAATTTTAGCGTCATTAACGGTTAAATCAAAGAAATCATCTGGAATGTCATCCTGATCTATGGCTTCGGCACCCGCTTGATTAAATAATAAAGCATTCCTCTCTCCCAGCTATAGAAAATAACAGTTACCTTGTTATATTCTTTTGATTTTGATTTTGATTTTGATTTTGATTTTATTTAATCAAGTCAAATAATTTATACTGAAATATTTTTTTGTCGTAACTTACAAATTCAATCGGAGGCTCTTTAATTTCTTCCTTCACAGTTTTATTTGGCATCGGTTCATCATTTTCATGAATTTCCATTGCATTTTCATTTTCATTTTCTATTTCTTTATTTAAATTTGTAGAGCATAATGGTGTTGTAATTTTATTCTCCGTTTCTTTTGCTTTTTGTGTATCGTTTGATGTTTGTAAATGTTCCTTCTTTGCTTTAATGATAGAAATGGGATTTAGAACTGTGCTTTTATTAGGATCCATAACTGGTTTTGGTCTAACTTTATCATCTTCATTCTCATTAGGTTTAGAGACTTTTGATTTCGAAGGTACATAAACATGAGCTTGATCCTTCAATGTGTCTGGATTCCGTTCAAGTAGTCTAAAAAGTGCTTTACCGCTCCCTAATCCCAGCGATCTTAATGTCACTGTTTCAAAGTCTTTCCCACAAATCTTGGATAATTAGAATAAAATTATTTTATTAACATCTATACGATAATAAATATTTAATTTCAAGAAAAATCTTTAACTTTTTTTTTATCAATTTTGCTAACATTTTTTTAAAAACTTTTCAAAAATGATAGACTTCGATAATTAAAAATTAGACTTACTTCTCTTTGCGTATATATTATGACAGCCGAGTTTGTATTATATTGAATATTTAAATCTTGGAGAATTGTTGTTATATTCACATTTGGGAAATATTCACCTGTTAATCGATCTCCATTTTCCAACTGAATACAAATTCCTACATTTGACACTTTCCTTGGATTTTTGCATTTAACCATTTCTAGAGAAGCATTATTTGATATATTGGAATATCGAAAAATTAAGTTAACATCCAGAATTTGATTATAATGTCTACAAGTAAATAAGAATAAATTCACTTAATTAGCATCTGATTAAAAAGATCACGCGCAAGAGTATAAAAAGTAGTTTTGGTACTTTAAGTCATATTCATCTGGATTGAAATCGTACTTTTGACAAACTTCTTCGAGAACCTGAAATAAATATTATCAATGTATTATTAAATATAGTAATATATCATATTACAATTATTATTAAATAATTAATGTTACAAGTACTTGTAATATCGTTGAATTAGGTGAAATTTTAATATTCGAACGACGTCCATTAGGTGTTAGCACAGTAACACACTTATTTGTAGCCATTCTTACTTAATCTTAGCAGTCTTGAAACAGAAAATAGGGTTAAAAAAAAAGTTGAATGTGTATTTTTAAATTATAATTGAATACAATGTTATTAAAACGCACGACGAAATAACGGTGTTTAAATAAATTCTTAAGAATTCAGAATGTACTGTTATTACAGAATTTTATTAAAAATATAAAATTTTCACTACGGTAAATGTCATTTAATGAATTTATAATCGATTCAATCGATAAAATTCTCTAATATTAAAGTGCACGATGTTTTTATAAAATTATTTTATATTAAATTATAGCTTATCGAGCATGTTCTCGTACCATACATACCTTCCATAAATTCAAATAAATTAAAAATATCTTTTGCAAGTTAATTATTGTAAATTACATTACCCCGTATTAGCCGACTCTCACAATTAACCTAAAATTGCAAAGTTTTTTCAATCGCAAATCTCATTATTATATATTTATGCAGCACTAATATATTTTGATTAGGCACGCGTAGTAAGGAATTTGCGCAATATATGAATATTGATAGTGCATAAAATAAAATTCCTATATCAAGATTTTCTATTTTAAAAATAATATTCGTAATTTAAATTGAAATGGATTATGTTTCGGATAGGACTACTTACCTTATAAATATGATAAGTCGACTTTTCTATTAAAATTGATCGTTTGCTTATCGATGCAATAGTAATTTATGAAAAATCATATGGTTATTGTACGATTATATACGAATAAATGAAATAACGTTGAAATAACGTTGAAATATCGTTAACGAATTGCAAATATTAATAAGATATTGCATTTAGTATGAAATAGTTCTGTGTTCATCACGGGCCCTAATAAACAAATTAAATAAATAAGTACATAATTTTAATTAATGATAATTGGCAAATATAATGAATAAAATAAACAGGACAATCAGCCTAACTGATTGTCGAATATACTATTCATTAATGGGGATATTAGCTTTATAATTACTTTAGACTATTTAATATTTTGCTATTTACGTAGATTTCATAATGATCGGGGAGGTGTCAACCAATGAGAACGAGATTATTCTGCGCAGATTTGAGACGTCGTCGTTCAATGTTATATATTCTGATTAGTCGTCTTATTTATTTTTGTGTGATCAATTTTCTTTCTAATTGACATTAGACAACAATTGCACAAATCCTATGATTATCCGTCTAAAATGTTGTAAGTAATTATAAATAAGTTGGTGATAAATTTTTATTACTCCAAGTTTTTCATATTTTTTTTCCGCATTTTAACCATACGTCAACATATTTTTTAGGAAATTCGTCTGATTATTGTTTTAGGCTAATTTTTACATTAAATAATATTAAGTAATATTGTTATGATAATGCTTATGGCTTATATTTTACGCTTTATTTTACTAATGGGATAGTGTAATTTATTTAAATTTAAACTTGAAGAAATCATGTTATCTATATTTTTGTTTAATATTATTGTCATTAAATTTTGTTATAGAAAAATATTGATTTTCCTTGGTGAATAATCGTTGTTTTGATATTATATGTGGAATATAATTCAGATAGACTGTTAAAATAAATACGGAATTTACTAAATATCGAGCATGGAGGATATGCAAGAAGAAACTCAATTTGTTGTGGACGATGTTAGTAAAATTATCAAGGATGCTATCGAAGCTGCGATAGGAGGAAATGTATATTCTCATAGTAAAGTGAATCAATGGACGTCAAATGTTGTTGAAAGCTGTTTAGGACACTTAACGAAACTTCAAAAACCTTATAAGTACATAGTTTCTTGTACAATTATGCAAAAGAACGGAGCTGGCCTACATACTGCGAGCTCTTGCTTTTGGGATAACGCCACTGACGGAAGTTGCACAGTGCGTTGGGAAAATAAGACAATGTATTGTATCGTGTCAGTGTTTGGTTTAGCCATTTAAACGATAAATTGTAGAACTATTTTCTTTATTTTAAATATGTACGCAAATGCATCCAATGATTTGTAAAATTCTTGTTTTTTTTTTTTCTCTTTTTTTTTTTCTTCTCTTCTTTAATTCAGTGTCCACAGAAAATAATTACATATTATTTATAACAATGATTTATAACTTATGAATTTATAAAAATCGTGTATCTTTAAGAATCAAGGCTTTAAGCTTTTAATATACTCTAAAAATTAATTATGCGAAATAATAAAAAAATTATAAAGTTGTGTTTTAACCACAATAATGTAAAATACGGAGGAAATTATGGTAGTAATTTTTCAAAATAAATGATATCTAGATTTAAGTTTTTACGAAACAAATTTTTTTTTTTATAAAAAGGCTAACCACTTGTTGTTTTAATTAAAAATACTTTTATTTGTAATAAAAATGTGTTTACTATTTAAAAAATTCAAAAATTATTCATTTAAAAAATAACAATACTAGTTTTAAGCTTTGTTATTTTTAATCATTTTATTTATTTGAATAATTTATATATTAAAAAAAAAAAAAAATTGAGTGAAATTTCAATATATACATATAAATTTATATGTTTTCGTTTTCCTACAAAGTATAAATAATGAAAATAGTAGGATATTAGATATACTTATATTAAGAAATATTAAAAATTATTCAAAGATATTGCGAGTAAACCACTGCTAAGCTATACACATTGATTTAATAAGAAATAATATACTTTATAAATTACTATAATTCAGTGTAATTTTATTTCAGCATTTCATTAATATTAGAACAAAAGTATAGATTATATTGAAATCATTCAAATTATACTGTAGATAATCCATTATGATTAGTATTTCATTTTTGATAGTTTTGGATAAAATAATATTTTAAAAACGATCCTTTTAATTTAAGGTAGAGAGAACACGAGAGAGAAAATAATTGTAAGTAAAATTAATGTATAGAATCTCAATATTGTATTCAATACTTTTTTATAATGCTAGAATTCTGAAATTAATTACTACATAATTTATAATGAAAAGTTTCAATAAAAAATCGGATAATTAAAAGAAGTTATAAAATTATTATGAATTATTTTAAAGTAACATTATTGTATTATTATTTGAGAATGTAAGGGTAATTGTATAATTTAATATATTAATAAGTATTTATCCTGTCATATTTTTACACTTAATAACTTGAATTTAAAACGTGACGATACTTCGAAAGATAAAAAATACTTTCTTAAAATACAAATTAAAGTCGACTTGGATAAAAAAAAAAAAAAAAAAAAAAAAAAAAAAAAAAAAAAACCTGAAGCCACTGGTTACACTCAGTTTCGTTGCATTACATATATCTTACATAATAAGAAAAAATAAACGTTTAAGAAATATGTGCAATCATATATGTATAAGGACATTCGAGTTGCAAGGGGATGTAGTCCTGGAACACGTGGCTCCGAATACTTAAGTACCCGGTTGAGTCAATGGACGATCGTCAATGGCCCTGAACGAAGCATTATCTATCGCGAGAGTAGCCGTCAATTTGGAATAAAAATTATACCGAACAAGGACTCAGGGTCATAGCTCAACAGCCACCATTTAACCTTGACCTCTGTCCCTGAATCGAATCTTCTATAATGTGTTCTTTCACTTTACGAAAACTGCTGGTAATAGAGTTATATAAAATTCTAGATACAAAAGGCATTAACCACAAGTTTAATAGTTTATTTCAATCTTATATAGTATTTTATTGATTTAGCTTAATGCTTATGTCGCTGCTCTTCAAAATTAATATATTTTTTAATTCTAAAACCAAAATTATCGTAATCATGTCCTATTAGGAGGCCTCTAGTCTTTAGGATGATAACAAGACTCAATCGTTATGTGTGTTATGTACAATCTTTCTTGAAATCATAATAATTAAATAAATGAGATCCAAGAGAAAGTAGTTTGTTCTCTTCATAAAGAGCACGTTTCGAATGTCACACGACATTTGTGAATTTGAAGACAATATTTTTAAATTAGCCACTGGCACTACGAATGAAAGTTGTATTACGTTTATTATAATATGAAAAATACTGTAAATATCTTATACGATTTTGGTTAAATTTGAGCGTTTCTCAAATAGAGAACGATGAACTGTAAATTATATTAAGACAAATACTTTATATTACATTAAAATACAATTGAATTCTAATATTCTAATGATTTTTTAGATTATAAATATTGTATTGGTATTTTTCATAATATATATTAAATTTAAATTAATTAAATTAAAATCTAATCGTTTATTTAAATTATACGTTAATTTATTATAACGAATAATTAACGAGGATGAAATTACATGTTTTATTAAGGTCATAATTTTATAATTGTTTACACGCCATTTATTTATATCCACGATTTATAATCTTTCAAAATTAACGAAACTACAATGTCATTTAAATGTTCGATAAATAGACGCACACATCCAAATTTATAAATATGATTTAAATTAATGCACAAAAGAAATTGCAAAATATTAATGCCAGTAAAAGTTTTAACTTTAAATAATTGTAAATGGTTTCTTTTTAACGAAATTTAAAAAAATGCATATATAGTATAATAATTATTTTACGTAATGTTAATATATAGCTAATATTGATATATTCATGGCACGCGAATAAAATAAAAATTACTAACTTTGAAATTTAAAATAGCTTTATAAAAAATTTGTGCGATAATTTTAAATTATGTTATATGTATTGCATTGAATTAATATATTATACTCCATTTTGACATTAAAAAGGGAACGCAATAAACTATTGATTATCGCTTATGTCAAAAGTTAATTGATAATAAAGAAATCAAATGGTAAATAAAATTCAAATACGACCTCGGGCGAGAAACATTTATTTAACTTTCAAAATTCATTTGCTGGTTTTACACGTAAAAATAGATTGAACTTATATTACTAATTAAAATTATTAAATAAAACTACATTCAACTTATTTTATAGATAAAGTAACAATAAACGATAAACTTGTTTCAATATCATTTTGCAGTAAATTTTGTTCGATAACTCTGTAAGTTTAATTTTTACTACATGCGATCGAATATTGTTAAATTAAGTGTAGGATGTCAATCTCTATTACTAAATAATTCCTATGACTGTAAATAATCAAATTTATCAAATTTTTAATAAATAATATTCACAGTAGTGAATTTAGTTACCATTTGAATATTTGTATCAATATTTCATCTGTTATATTGTCAATCGTCTCTTCAGTATAAACAACATTCATTTTTTATGCATTGGTATTTTCGTGTCAATCGTACTTGGGATCTTATTATTTTTATTATTTACAGTAGATATTATGGGTCTATAGTATTATTAAATTATAATATAAATATCTAATAATAATTAATATAAATATTTAATATAAATAATGTATGTAAAAAAAAAGTAATCTTACTTTGCCTTTGGACTATTTGTCAAATTATTATGTAATTTTCTATCACCAGCCTTATAATTCATTATTTTGTTTAAAATTTCAACGGTACTTGGTTTTTCATCATCGTCGGATGAATAGATCATATTATTATAATCATTGTGTAAAATTTCAAAATCGTTAAATTTAGATTTATTTGAACAAGCATTATTTTCGATTAAATATTCTATTGCCTCCTAGAATTATTAACAGTTAATTTTAATAAATGATTATTGAAAAACAAAAAAAAGATCAGTTATATTACCGTTGTAGATGAATGTAACTCTAATGCAAACAAAGCATCCTTCTCTTGAAATCCCATTTCAACTAAATTTGCCAGTTTTACACGCATTAATTCCCTTTGTGTATGATAATTTTCTGGTTCTATAAAAGTAGCCCTTGTTAAGTATATTTCAGCTTCATAATATTTCTATAAAATAAAATCATTTGAAGAAGGAAAAATAAAAAAATTAAATTAAATTAAACGTATCAACTATTGAATTACATTTGATTTAATAAATTTATAACTTTGGAATTTAATTTTAAAAGTAAAATATCAATTTAAATTATTTTAAATAAATTATATTGAAATATACTAAATTAAAAATTTATATTTTACTTTTTATATATTACCTGTAAACCAAATGAAGCTTGTCCAGCTCGTACATTTGCAAGATAAATATGTAAATTATCTTTACTTGTTTGTAACACATATTTGGCATCTTCCAAAGCTCTATAAATTGATTTAATTTTTATATTTTTCTACAATGTTTTAAATTAATAAATAATATATACCTACAAATTGTATTTATTCATTCTTAAATAGCAGTAACAACGATTTAAGTAATGACGATGATCACTAGCTTTTAAAACTATAGCTTCATTTAAATATTCTAATGCATTATTTATTTTATTTTTTAAAATCATTCTAACAGCTTTTGAAAGTATTTTATTATGCTGATTGTGTTTATTTAATTTCAACATCTGTTTTTGCTGAAACATTTTCAATAGTCAATAAATTTAGAACTATGCAAATATATAATCATAAGTTACATACAGAATTTATACTAATTTTATGCTGGTCATCCTTTATAGAATTAAATTTCTTTTTAATTACGCTTGGGACAGAGGTAGTAGGTTTGTGTTTATCTTTAAGTTTATATCGAATAATTTCAGAAACAAAAGCTGACACATTTTCTTTCAAAAAATCAAAATCATCACTGTTTGACTTTACATTTGTCTTCTCTGTATCTTCATTTACTTCTTCATAATCATCAATTTCAACTTTTTTAACATTATTATTTGTATTTGTAAGCTTCACTATATTACTATTTTTATTTTTAAACTTTTCAACAGTACTATCGGCATTCTCATTGCTTTCCATATCTTTCAAATTTTTTTGAATTTTTCTTCTTGAACTTTGTCTATGATTATTTAATTTCACACTTTTTTCATCAATTTTAATTTTGTTTGTTCTATCCGTTACATTAGATTTTATACTATTGTTGAAATTATGTGCTAAGGTTTTTTTATTTACTACTGATTTGACATTTTTATTAGAAATTTGTGTATTAATTAAATTTGAATTTGGAATATCGACGATTGTTTCTGTATCTGCGATTGAAGATAGCTCATCGTTCTTTATAATTACATTTTGTGATAATGATTTAGAAATTTTATCAGCGGATTCCAAATTACTTTCATTTAAATGGTTTTGTTTTGTATTACATTTTACATCAGTTTTCTTATTCACTAATTTTTCATCAATACTGAGATCATAAGCTTTTATTGAAATTTCATTATATATTGGAACATATATTTTTACATTACTCCAAATGTTACTTATACTTTTTGAATCTTTGTTAAGCAATTTTGAATATTTTTTACGATAAATATTAACTTCTTTAAAATTACTAATTAAAAGTATATCGTAACTATAGTTATAAAAAGAAATAAATACATGTTTCTTCTGTTCTGATATCTCACTAGCTGATTGTTTTGAATATGAGGAATCCAAATCGTCTGATGAATCTGTTAAAAACCAATTATCCGAATCAGTATGTAATGCATTATAGTAGTTGCATTCATACATTGTTAATTATACTTAAAATGATTTATCTGAAAAAAAAAATTAAGTTACAAAAATATTAATTTTTAAATATTTATTTTACTAATCGATTGCATCTAAGCTTCTATTTAAAATTTTTATAATTATTATTGTACAACTTAATGTAATAAAATATACATAAATTTTTTTCAAATATTGTAATATACGTAATGTATAACAATGCTTATATGTTTCTCAAAATATCATTTTTTTTAACATTCAAATTAATCAAATGAATTTTGAAATATTATATATATATATATTTTTATACTTAAAGTAATCATACTTACTTTGATAAATTAATGTTATATTTGGAATTTTTGTTTGCCAACTGTATTAAATATTATAAAATTACATTAAAAAAAAAAAAAAAAAAAACCCTTTATGAATAATTTTATTATCAGTGTAGTGAGTGATATTTTTTCAAAACAAAGATAATAGATTAATTTGATATTCAGTTTTTTCCACTAACTTTTTTTAAAATTTTTACAATTTTAATTTTGTATGTTCTGGTCAGGCGATTAATTTATATGATCGAATGGATTGTACGACGATTAATATTTATAATAATGTAACCACTGATAACTCGAAGTACTCGAAGCTCTTGAAATTATGTAAAAACGTTAGAAACTCAACCTTATAATGTTTATGAAAGTTGCTTTCACCTAGCGTTACTTTTAATACGAGCTATCTAGAAAACTAATCAATCCCATATAAAATAAAGTTGTTTTTATTAATGCTTCGATTGATTTCAATTCAGCTTCTAATCCACGAATGTCTTAAAAACAGTTAAATCATTAAAAAAGAAATTTAACTTAAAGCCAAGTCCTATTGTAAGTATATAAAAACTTCTTTTGTACGAGTTTGATGATGATTATACGTTGCGGTATAGTTAGAAGTCACATTGCAGTTTTAAAAAATAAACAAATAAGCGCCGTCTTTTGTTACCCGTGTATTTTGTATTTTGTAGGCGCACGTTTGTCGTGCACTGCTCTAATATCATTTATTATTATCTTTAGTGTATTAATATTAATATTAATATTAATATAGCTATTAGTATGAAATAGCTATTAATATCTTTAGTGTACAACCGAAATTGTGTGATACAAGAAATAAATTATAAAGAAAAAATCATTATTTATCTTCATTTATATGATTATTGGTGGTTGTGTAGTTTTTTCAAATAAGATATTATTATATAATTATAAAGAGGCTTCAATTATCGTTAAATTCGTTTGCTATTAAGATTATAAATTGTAGATATTTAACGACGATAGTTATTTGAATTATTTTACTTTTATTTATTAATAATATAGATGAATTAATAAAATACATCGATTCGCGTAACGAAAAATAAAATACGGAATGTAAATGCGATATAATATAATTTATAATTCATCAAACTATCAAACTCGAGTGCGAAAATATGTATTCATATCGTTCATAATTTTTTTTTTTTTATTATTTAACAGTATTAATAATTATTGTTACTTCTTTTCACTTTCACAATACAATGGCAATATTGAGTCAAATTTTTTCATCACATTGCTTTTAGTTATTTATCGAATTCATGAAACTATCAATTTTCATGGCTTCTTTCTTTAATATTATAAACAAATTATCGACATTGCTTCGAAAGTACTTTATAATACAGAAATATCACTAAATTAAAATTATTAAATTTTGGTTGAATAGATAAAATTGCTTTATTGTAATAACTGCTATAAACGACAATAGAGAATCCCTTGGCTTCGAGTACAATTTAAATAGACTATCAAATAATTGTTAAGTAAATTATAAAAAGTTTTCCAAAAAAAAAAAAAAAAAAAAAAAAAAAAAAAAAAACCAAAGTTTGAAAAAGTTAAAAAATTAACTATTTAAATTTTAAATTTTGCCCATTATAATAAAACACATCATAAATATGAAAAGTACATGGAAATTAAGTAACGATTTACCTCAAATTTTGTTATCAAGAATAATTCCTTAGAAATTCTTCAAATTTTTATTTTCATAAAGAATAACCTTGTGCAAAAGTTGCATAAAAAATTACATTTTTTATTGTATTTTAGTTTTTTTTTTATTTCAGATCAAATCAGCAAAAAAAAAAAAAAACAAAAAAACAAAAAAAAAAAACAGAAAAAACAGAAAAAAAAATTCAAGATAAATTTTATTTAAAAATTTGTGTAAAATGGATTGTAAAATATTCAATATTATTGAAACATTGAAAAAATATATTGAGTATTTAAATTATAATAATTACGTCGCTCATAGTGATAGATGAGATGATTTATTTCTACTAATGAATTGAATGATAAAAATACACGATTTTGCCGAGTAGTCTGAATATAATTTATATGTAATGCTTCTAATAGAGAACAAATAAGAGGCTTTTACATTTTTAATTCCATATTACAAAGGTAATGGTAAAAAGTGTAAAATAATGAATTAATGGGAAATAAGAAGTGGGTAACCGATTTAAAAAATATAATCGCAGATATAATATAGGATGATGAATAAAAGTTTATTTCTTGTGAACTATTGATTCGATGGTAAATCCAATGTTATTGTTATATTGGATCTTTTTTTATTGAATATTTTTTATATTAGTAAGAGTAATTTTAATACTCACTGTGATGCAATTAAACACACATTTTACGAGGACAATCAATTTGAATTGAAGGAAGTATTTATTGATTTGAATCTGCTTATGGTTGTAAGTAGATAATATTTGAAAAAAAATTTGAAATTATTTTTGGAGAAACGAAGCCGAGTGTACGTAATAGAATAATTAAAGTAGACAAAATAATTTTAATCTAATGGTATGTGCTATCATAATTAAGCAAATTGGAATTATGAAAAATTTGTTCCTTCAAAATTCTGTAATTTTATTATTTTAATATTATGTACTTTTAATAAAATTCATAAAATAATTTTACTTTCAATAATATAGAAATTTTCACTATTACCATAGTTCAAGGAACTAGTAAAATTAAAATTTATTTCGCCAGCTTGTAGCATCTATTTTTGATATATTTCCTCTCGATTAGTATTGTAAAATTTTCATACACTTTAATAAAATATTTGATAAATCAATAATGAGAATATGCAATAAAGAGAAAATCCGATAATGATAAATCAATTAAATATGATTAATCGTGAAAAGAATATCCCCTTGAAACGATTAAAACCTCAAAATGAAAATTATAAATTATTTGTTTAATCGAAGATAATTATTTCACGATTTTTATAAATAAAAAAAGTATCTTTTTTTTTTAACTATCTGGCTTACAATACTTGGCGTTTGTGTATATTCTGTAAAAAAAAATAAATTATTGATTTTAAAGCTCTTTTTTCTTACGGATATTGAGAAGAAGTAGTTTTGGTATACATGATGCATGTGTAAAATGTATGTGATATGTTTGTAAAAATAGTAAATTTATTGATTGAATATGCATATCTCATTCTACTAGATCTTTAGTCACATTGAAGGAACACGAGGGCGGGAGAGAGAGAGAGAGAGAGAGAGAGAGAGAGAGAGAGATATTCAGCAATTGTTTGCGTCGCTACTCGTAAGTACAAGAAAACTAAAGGATTCTTCCAACATAACTATGTATAAAATGGAAAAATATTTAATAAATGAATTTCCGGGATTTGAAATACCGTCGTAACAGTATCGTTCAACCGTATAGAATAAATTTGATTTTTTGTAACGGTAACAATGGTAACGCAATCAAGTTGAAAGTAGCGCTATGAGCGGCCAAATTGAGAAATACTAGGGAATAATTTTTAAACATTGTATTCAGTTTTGAGCGGCTGTATGCTGACGATTTCTATTTACTGAAAATTGAATGGACGTTTAGTTCGTACTAAGATGACTGTTACAAATTATTATTCATGCCTATTAATTGGTGCTTATGCTTGTACTTTGATAGCACTGCAAAATAGTTTTACAGTTTAAGCAATTGGACCGTAATTAATAACAAAAGAACAGTTCTACTTAGTAATTTTTATTTACTAATATATATATATATATATATATATATATATATATATATAAATATAAAGAATTGATTTTTATTTATACGAATGAAAAAATTGGAAAAGTTTGGAGTAAACATCGAGTGTTTTTAATACAAAGCTTGACACGAATTTTATAATACTCGTTTTGGAAAAGAACAAGTAAGACTTGTTATTTTGAAGGTAACGATACAAAATTGTATTAATGTAATAAGCTTAATTTTTATGTTTTTTTTTCTTTCTTTCTTTTTTTAAATTTGATTGAATAATTCGTTTAAAATACATTGTTGATCAATTAAAGTAATATTAAAATTATTATGTCTTCAGTATTATTTGAAAGTTAAAATTATATCTTTAGTACACAGTCGTGCAGCATAAGAAAAAATAAGTCATTTTATACTTAACGCAATTTGTATATTATGGATACGAGTAATAATGGAAATTAAATTATACACAAAAATTTTAAATTAAGTGTAACTGCGAAACAAGGAAACATAGATATCAAGTCATTTATGTTTTTGGCAATTTTTACAATTAATATTATAATTTCAAATTATCTAACCTAAACTAATATTCTTTTTATCTGCTTAATGATGTATAAATGGTGTATTAAACTAAAATATATTTAATTTTCAATTTAGAACGCTACAGGATGGAAAAAATGATTATTGAAGATAATGAAATTGAAAGAAGCGATATACCAATCACAGAAGAGAGTTTAATAAGTTTAGAAAAATTAGATAGAGCCTCTCCAGATTTATGGCCAGAGCAAAGTATTACAAAATTTGTTGCACAAAATTCACCACAAATGGAGATTCCAGTCTGGTCAACTAATTTAACGACCGATGATATGAATCAGTTATATCAATTAGGACATTTGTCAATGAACGAATTAATAACAGAAGTAAAGAAGCTACACGATACAGCTTATCAACTTGGGCTTGAAGAGGCAAAGGAAATGACAAGAGGAAAGTACTTAAATATATTTAAGCAAAAATAGATAATAAAAATTATGGTAATAAAATTGTATTTAAAAGATTATTAATAGATAAGATATTTTACAGTGATTAAATCAAATCAGTGATTAAAATATTTTAAATAATTATTTTTCTTAAATTTATTCAATAATAATGTATTATAAACAGTTATATAAAATTAAATTAGATCAAGTGTAAATTAAATTGTACATTGAATACACCGATTAAATAATGTCAATATTTGTATTTTACGAAGTTATAATTCATAGAAATATTTTTTATTTTATATAAGTAATAGTAAATAAAGTATAATTTTGTAATATGTAAGTATTAATATTTACTTATATTTTTATAAATATGTAGATTTTTGGTGTAGTATATTTGTAGGTTTAGTACATAGTATATATGCGTAGGTTTGGCGTAGTAAATTATTAGAAATATTACCATCTACTTTTAAATACGAATTGATTTTATAAATAATTTTACATTAAACTGTAAAAGTGAAAAGAAAGTGTTCCTTACTATCCTAAAGAATGTCTTAATCATGAAAAATATAGCCAACCTTTCAAGAAAGTAATTGATATCATATTTTTAATATATTATACGAATGAATTTATCATAGTTTTAATAGTTTTATAAAACGTTTGTGAAAAATTAATTACATATATTAATATTCTATATTTAATAAAATTATAAAATTTTGTATATATATATATATATATATATATATATGTAGAATTATAATTTTATTAAAATCTTATGAAACTTCATTATTTTATCATTCTGCTCAAGTTTATTATTATTTGCTTGAAATAAAAATTTAGCTTTCAAAATGATGATTTCATTATGAGATATTCTGCAATATTATCAATAATATATATTTTTTCTTTCAATGCAATATGTGCAAATTGTTAATTATTCATAATTATATGATATTCTATCGTAACTGCTTTTTTATTTAATTTTCATTACCAAGCTTCATTACCTTTATTAGCTTGAAAAACATTAAAAATTTCCATTATATTATCGATTTGAAATTGTTATTCATAATTAACATAATTAATAATTATAAATATATCATTAATACTATAATTAGTCAAACAAATATTTTTATCTCATTGCTCATTAAACTTTTCAAAATAAAATTTTTATGATTATTTTTTTGAAATTTCTACTAAAATTACATTAAATGAATACAATTTATAATATATAAAAATTACTTTATATGTATTTATTACACATTACCTTACATAATACTTATAATTATAGAAAATTTTTATATAATATATAATTGAGTATTATATCTATTACCATAAATATTTTTATTTTTTTATACAAATATATTTTTCTATAAAAATTAAATCCTACATAAGCCTACATAAGGTTATTTTTATAAGAAAAATAATTCTTAACGGTAAGTTTTATTTTAACAATAATAATCGGGTTTTAAACTATAAGGTATATAAAATTAATAATTTTACAATTAAAGTAAAAGTTTTAGTTTTTATTTCAGAATTTATCTCTGTAATATTCTACTAATAATGAGATTCGAAATATTGGGTATAATATAATATGAAAGGACCCTAATGTGGACCGAATTTGAATTTGAATAAGCTGCATTTCCAATACACTCTCAATATTTATACGCAAAATAGTGTTTAAATTTGTTTATTTATGTAATATCGAAATAGTATTTAAGTCAGCTTATTCATATTTACTAATAAATCGAATGAATCATTTTTCTACAATATTATAGTTTGCTGATAGTAAGCTTATTTATTCTCTATTTATATTTATTTATTTATATTTACATAATACATAATAAATTTAATGGTATTTTTATTAAAAATAAAATATATAATTCTAATTACATAAGTAGTAAAGTTTTTGCCCATCAACTAGTCAAATCTTTATAAAATATCGATACTTATTTTAAACTAGTGAATTGTATTTTTGTAGTTTTAAGCTGAATTTCAGAAGTTTTTAAACAATAATTTAGAAATATAGCACATTTGTTGCATTTATAAAATAAAATAAGAAATAATAGTAAATTATGTTGTTTGGTATTTTTAATTTTTAATAATTTATATGCGCTCGCTGTATACTTTTGAAAGTATTGTTTTAAAGTATCAAGCAAAGCCAGGATTTTTAATTTATTTCAAATTAACAAGTTGCATATAATGCGATGAATAATGTAAATTTTTGGAACATGTTAATTTTACATAATTGTTGATACATATGATTGTTGGTACTGTTAAAAATTATAATTCGAGCTTTATCCCATTACTTAATGGTTTTGACTACAATATAAAATATAATAACGCATGTAAACTGGAAATATTGAGATAGTAAAAATTATAAATTTCTGTATTATAATTTCCCATAATTCCGCTATTTATCAAATATTTCTTTAAACAGTCAGAATTTTTAAATATATAAAGCCTTCAAAACGTAAATTATATTTATAAATGCCATATATCTCTTTTGTATAACAATGCCTAAGCTTAAATAAAACTTAAATTAACCAAAAAGTCCTCGATTAAATAGAATTTAATAAAATTCATGAAAATTTATTCAGCGATAATTGCAATGGCTAATGTAACAACTACTTTTATTTAGTTTAGTTTTATTTATAATCTTTATATTACCATTACTCTTAAACGTAAGACAATAAAAACTTATCTTTGTACAATTTTTGTGATAGGCTACATTACGCTGAGGACAGGAAATCCAACAACGAATTCTTAGTTTACATTTTATTCGTCGTTACATTTCGTTATTTTTATTAAATAGAAGAACGTAAGGGGGGGGGAGGACGAATTTGTAAAATTTTCAGCTATCTCGCTATAAAAATTACTAATATAAAAAGAAAACAAAAAGTATAGTAAAGTAAACGTGATCCTTCAACACTCGAATAATAAGGAAAAGGAGGGCAAAATTCTTATTAAGTCGCCGTCCACATCACAGGGACCTTTGGTCTATCTGTCGTAAGCGTGCCCATACTCGCAATAAAAAGAAAACCGTCGCAAGCATCGTTAATAATAATTTATTAATAATACTAATACTAATACTATTAATACTACTACTACTACTACTACTACTACTACTACTACTAGTAATAATAATAATAATAATAATTAATAATAAGTAATAATAATAATAATAATAATAATAATTAATAATAAGTAATAATAATAATAATAATAATAATAATTAATAATAAGTAATAATAATAATAATAATAATAATAATTAATAATAAGTAATAATAATAATAATAATAATAATAATTAATAATAAGTAATAATAATAATAATAATAATAATAATTAATAATAAGTAATAATAATAATAATAATAATAATAATTAATAATAAGTAATAATAATAATAATAATAATAATAATTAATAATAAGTAATAATAATAATAATAATAATAATAATTAATAATAAGTAATAATAATAATAATAATAATAATAATTAATAATAAGTAATAATAATAATAATAATAATAATAATTAATAATAAGTAATAATAATAATAATAATAATAATAATTAATAATAAGTAATAATAATAATAATAATAATAATAATTAATAATAAGTAATAATAATAATAATAATAATAATAATTAATAATAAGTAATAATAATAATAATAATAATAATAATTAATAATAATAATAATTAATAATAATAATAATTAATAATAATAATAATAATAATAATAATAATAAATAATAATAATTAATAATAATTAATAGTAATAATTAATAGTCGATTGATTATGATAATGATAATGATAAACGATTCAGTCTTTGTTCGTATGGGCTTATCGCATTCGGGCGATGCAATTGCGTTCGTCACTGCCGTCGGAGCACTCGAGAAAACCATTGCAGAGCCTCGACTTGGGGAGGCATTCTCCCAAGGGGCAGCGGTGGCCTTTGCAGTTCATAATTGTCGATGGGACATCGGTGCGCGAGGTCATGCGCTCGATCCAGCTTACGTAGTGGTAAACCTTGGTGTAAACGCCCGGTCGACCCGGCCTTCCGCACCCGTAGCCGTTCGACGTTATGCCTGCAAATGGTGATAATCCGTCGAGTTAATCGAATTGTCTAATTAGTTAGAATATACGAGTTAGAATACGCTTGATGTCGATTAATCATTATGAAAATTGCAATTTTATAGGCGATAAAGTGTAATTGTTAAAAATACGCGTACTCACGATGACACAAAATTACCATTATGCAACTTCAATATTCATTTGTGAAAATAAATAAAAGAAAAGAAATGTTTATTATTTATTATTAATTAATACAAGTCGTTTAAACGACTTTACAATTGGTCGTACATCTGATTGCAAGCATATATAAAATAAGATTTTTTTTGTTTATTTATTTATTTATTTATTTTTTTTTTATTTATTTATTTTTTTTGTTTTCTTTTGGAAAACGTACGTATCTCTCGTTATTCGTTACCTTTTTATCGCCGATTCAAAATCCAACTTCCCATCTACGTCAAAGAAGGAGGAAGCAAGAATTTTTATCGTCGGAGACAAAGCCAGTGATAGTAGGCTATCACCCCATTATGAATTTTAGATATTCAAGATGACGAATAAATTAAGGCACGTGTTTTAACATTGAATGAAAATGTCAGCGTCGACGGAAATTTATTTATGATCAGTATGAATTACGCGATAGACGCATTAGTATTCATCAATTAATTCAATAATTGGCTAAGAATCTCACCATGAAGGGTATATTTATTATCGGATTCCGAGCAGACAAGCGGACCTCCGCTATCGCCAAGACACGCGTCTCTTCCACCATCTTTTACACCGGCGCAAAGCATTCCGGAGGTGATGCGATACAAAGGGAGAAATAAGGTTTTTCTACGACACTCTTCGGTCGATATCAAAGGTAGTTCAACTTCCTGGAGAGTATCAGCTGTGAAGAATAAAGAGTTTAAGACTAAATTGTAATTAATATACTATATATATATATATATATATATATATATATATATATATACGATTAACATGACAGCCATGCGATATATTAATAATGTACTAATTAAATGATTAAAATTGGGTAGTTATAATTTTAAATAATCGTGCAATTGTTTCTTACGGAATATCCTTCCAATTTCAAAGAGCTGTCCCCATCCCGTTACAGTGCAAATTGTTCCGCTCTTGGGTTCCGACTTGGGTAAGCAAATTGGCCTCACGTAATCACTAAACGTAACCGATCTTTCCAATCTCAGCAGAGCTATGTCGTTGATGAAGCCGTTGTCCACGTATTCTGGATGCAGGATTATGTAGTCCAATCTGATTACCTGCTCGTACGGACTGGGAAAGCTTCCACGTCGCGTTGCTCCGATTCTCGCTACCCAATATTCATCTCGAGCTCTGTAAATGTTTAATTCGATCGATTTGGCCAATGTTTTTAGTGTCGCGTATTCTCAGTGGCTCGTTTAGCGCTTAAAACTTTCTCACGCATTAACAGGCATTTCAACTTGGCGCAACGACAATCAGTGCTTAATGCAATGGCACGGATGTAAAAATTATTAACCCAATTGAACAATAAAATACGTTATTCTGTATTGTAAACAATATTCAAGTCACATTTATCCGTGTAACGTAATGTTCATGATTTGTCGCTCTATGTTAATAAAAAAATTATAAATCATATTTATTCGTAAAATTGAATTGCGCAATTGTACAAAGATGTATTTTATTTGTTATGTTATGTGTAAATTTGGTAAAATATTAAAAGGAAATATTGAAGATGATGTGCGCGCGCGTGTGTGCGTGTTAACAAAGTTTAAATTTATCGTAAGGCTATATATCATTGGAAATAAGCTCTCAAACACGTTGCACAATCTATTAAGTTTTTAAGCATTTAACCGCTACCAATTAAACTAAATACTCATAAGAAATAAGAAATATTATATTCATATTGAATTGTAATGTTT